>NC_047503.1:1859310-2091810 GCF_902827115.2 Pseudochaenichthys georgianus | reverse complement strand
GGATCGACTCTAACAACTCCTCTCCGTATGGATCATCTCAATAGTCCTAGTTTGCTCTGCGTGTCCTTCACTGATAGCTCGTTGCTCTTCCTGCTCGTGTCCACTCTGCACCAGCCAGCCACAGTGTGAGGGGTCAGGACAGGTTGTGCTTGTATTTAACCATACTGTACCAGGCAGCACAGACCAACATCTACTTGTGAACCCGTCTCACAAACTGCGTGTCCATAAATGTTTATCTATTCAAAATGATGTTCTCTCATTGGACAGTTATAATCACAGCAGATCAGAAAGGAAAGACACACAAGTACTCAAGTACTCGCATGTAAGCATCATCAATACCTTGTTTCCTGTAGGGTCTAAAGGCGAGGGATTTTAATCACATTCTAGTTCTCCAATCAGTTGTACTCAGAAGCGTCCACACAGCATCGTGTTCCTGCGCTGCGATCGAGGCGGTACAGAATAGTATTCAAGTCAAACTCTTACAAAGGTGTGAGACAATCAGTCCGTCCTTGGTAGTGCTCAGATCAGCATACCAGAGCCCAAGTGGATGTGAACGTTTAAGGCCAATGTCAAATGTATACATGTACACTCACACACACACACACACACACACACACACACACACACACACACACACACACACACACACACATACACACACACACGCACACACACGCACGCTCAAAGCCATGTGAAAAAGCCTTACCGCCCTCTTTTAACACAGCAGGGAAATTCAATGGTTCTCTCTCTCTACACAGAGCTTTGCTCACATTCTCACTCTCTCTATCTCTGACTTCATGACCACCACACACACACACACACACACACACACACACACACACACACACACACACACACACACACACACACACACACACACACACACACACACACACACACACACACACACACACACACCAGCACACATTGTTCCAGTCTGTCAAACACTTGGTTGTGGGCCTGTGAGTGGACCGCAGCACAGCGTGGGAGGAACCCTGCTGGCTTGGCCTCTGTTGATCAATCAACACCAACTAATGTGGGGAGAGATGAAAGAGAGAGAAGAGGGGGAGAGGGAGAGAGGGAGAGAGGGAGAGAGAGTTGCTGATGTGCTGACAGGAAGGGAACCCACTCGCATTATGACCTAATACCATTCTGTGGAATTTGTTCATACAATAGATTGGATGGAGGGATGGATGGAGGGATGGAGGGAGTGATGGATGGAGAGATGGATGGAGGGATGGATGGATGGATGGAGGGATGGATGGATGGAGGGATGGATGGAGGGATGGAGGAATGGATGGATGGATGGAGGGATGGATGGATGGAGGGATGGATGGATGGATGGATGGATGGATGGAGGGAGGGATAGATGGATGGAGGGATGGATGGAGGGATGGATGGATGGAGGTATGGATGGATGGATGGAGGGAGGGAGGGATGGATGGAGGGATGGATGGAGGTATGGATGGAGGGAGGGGGGAGGGATGGATGGAGGAATGGATGGATGGAGGGATGGATGGAGGGAGGGATGGATGGAGGGATGGAGGAATGGATGGAGGGATGGATGGAGGGAGGGATGGATGAAGGGATGGAGGGAGGGAGGGAGGTATGGATGGAGGTATGGAGGGATGGATGGAGGGAGGGAGGGATCGAGGGAGGGAGGAATGGATGGAGGTATGGAGGGATGGATGGAGGGAGGGATGGAGGGAGGGAGGGATGTATGGAGGGATGTATGGAGGTATGGAGGGAGGAAGGGAGGGATGGAGGGATGGATGAAGGGATGGAGGGATGGAGGGAGGGATGGATGGAGGGAGGGATGGATGTATGGAGGGATGGGATGGAGGAGGGAGGGAGGGATGGAGGGAGGGATGGAGATGGAGGGAGGGATGGAGGGATGGAGGGATGCAGTGTTATATGGGTTTCCAAGATGGCAGCAGAGTTTTAATAATGCAGCTCTCCGCAGGAGATCCTCTTTGATGTCTCACTTTGAAGAAGGAGACCCCCCTCTCTTGTTCTCAGTCGATCTCCTCACCACTGATGCACATGCACCGGGTACCAAACTGTCCTTGTGTGTAAAGGTGCTTCTGAATACACGAGTAATCCAATCAAAAGACAGTACGTGTGCCATAGCTCAGTGTACGTTCTGTACGGGTTCAAAGCTGTGTTAATAAAGTGTCTCAGCTCAGCCTGCTCCTCCCTCCTGCTGGTACACCTCACCTCTCTCTGTTCTCTCCACCAGGTATACTGTACAAGGGCAACGGTGAGAACATCTTCATTTCCCAGCAGCCCCCTGTCATCAGCAGCATCATGGGTGAATACAGATTCAAGATATTATTACTGCACGTTTGTGATCAGTGGCATGAAGGTTCTAAATATTGTTTAGGTGTGAGAGCCACATGGATCTCACGGGAGCGGGACAACACCAGCATCGTGGACCAGTTGCTTTCTATCGACTATAGAACAATACATTCATAAACATGATATTGGCAGATTCTATGGTAGCCACCCGTGTGTGAATGTCTCTGTGAACGGTGAACACGGGACTGTGTTTAGCTGGTTGCTTAGTGCCCTGGGCTTTTCTACGTGCCAGTGTCGAGAGTCACATGTTGGACGTAATGGCTTTCAAAAAGGTCCAGCTAACTTCTCTACAGATTAATATGTCATTTGCTCCCAACTGGTAATTGTATGTTTAATGAGCAGAAACTGAATGTCCCTGTGAGTAAAAATGATCCTTTCCAGGAAACGGCCGCCGCCGCAGCATCTCCTGCCCCAGCTGTAACGGGCAGGCGGAGGGCAACAAGCTGCTGGCCCCCCTGGCTCTGGCCTGCGGAGCCGATGGCAGCATCTTTGTGGGAGACTTCAACTACATCAGGAGGATCTTCCCCTCTGGGAATGTGAGCAGTGTCATGGAGCTGAGGTAAGGGGCGTGGCTGCTTCTCCAGTGACCCAGAGACATAGGTCTCAGCTCAGGATCCATTTCAAGGAAAGCTTTGACAAAACGATTTAATCCAGATTTCTCAGGGTCATTCCAAATATGTGAATGTTGTTGAAAAAACATGTGCTCAATCATTTGTGAAAATGAATTGATGGACTTGAAAGTGTTTAAGTATAACCGAGCATCTGACTTCATGTCCTGCCTCCTCGTCTTCTCTGTGAGCTTTCCTTTCTGCACTGCCTGCTGAACATCTGTAATGCTGCACGCCTTGCAACAGCACTTGGCAACATAAAGGAAGAGAGGAGTAGATGCACGGCCTGATTGAACTCTTTGCCACTAACGAACATCGGAGTACTTTCTCTTTAGTGCTGAAAGCTAAAAGACCACAGTTTAGTGCTCTCCATTTTAAAACATGCCTATTACAAAACTCATTCTAATATATATTCATTTCCACCTCTGTGTTGCACATTCTTGGTGTTGTTCTTTTGTTTTTACGAGTAGACTTTCTTCTTGTGATGTTTGTCATAATACCTGTCAGAGACCTGTCCACTAACTCTTGTTCCTTCTTTCCTCCTTTGCGCACTCTATTAAAGAAACAAAGATTTCAGACATAGGTAAGAGTGACTAATCCTTTTTAACCCCTATCCATATTTACATTGCACTGTGCAACTGTGCTGATTGTCCACCAGACTCTCGTGCCAACTTCCTCCCTTTGTCTCTCCCCCTTTTAAATAAGAGCAGCCATTGATGCTCGTTCCTGTCAGCGACATGCTGACGTCCTTAGCCCAAGGACTCAGAGTGTCAAGGACACATTGAGCTGGATCAAGCCGTTAGCAAGCTCATTTAGCATTTGTATATTCTTCCTGAGGTTCAGTCATGCTTTCAGGGTGCAGTGATATCGTGTAGGGAACCGGGGGCTGTCTCACAGGTCACATCTGCTGACAGTGGGCTAAAACAGTCCACGACCTCAGACTGCCTTGTCCATTTCATTGAAAGGGTAATTCAGCTTAAACACAACTTGGTCTTATTTTCTGTAGTTTGGCTTTTGTTTCTATTTGCCATGGTCACATTTGACTCTCCGATGTGAATGAAAGAAGTTGAAAACATATAATAGCTGATCAGTAATGTTGCACTGTCACCCGACGTGGCAGAATGGGGCGAAAGCAAGGACTTACAAAACACAGCCCGATGATGCTACCATCAGATGAGCCCTCCCCTTTTTGCACATTTCTTTTCTAATTCTCTTTCCCTCTGATCTCACAAGTGTTCTCACCAAATCCAGCCTATTCTCCTGGTGTCAGCTCAGATGAAGTCACGCCCCAGCGAGGAGAGATGTGCTGGAGTTGAAATGCTGGCCGTTATTCCTCTCTGTTTTTATATCTTCCGAGTCGAAGAAGAAGAAAAATCATCAAATCAACACATTTGAAAAGTGAGGCAGACAAAACACTCAGGACCTTTTTGGAAAGTTCCGGGTGTGAAATTACAACGTGCGAGAGGCCAAACAAAAGCATTTTGCTTTCGTCTCTCTCTCTCTCTCTCTCTCTCTCTCTCTCTCTCTCTCTCTCTCTCTCTCTCTCTCTCTCACATTCTAAATCATGTTGTGAAGTAGCCTCTTGAAGTCAAATGTAACTGCGGCTGTGATTCCTGGCTGCTCAGTCTCATTATAAATGCTTCAGCTGCACTGAGGGTCTGTTGACAGCTGACAGCACAAGGGATTCATTACCGTGTTGACGTGTGAACAGGTCTATTCACACATGTAGATATGTACAAGTAAACTTGCGTGGGTCCTTGTTTGTCTACCCTCCTCATAATGTAAAGCGTCTTTGGGTTCAAGAAAAGCGCTATAGAAATATAATGTATTATTATTATATGCTCTTTGGTCCCTGGCAGAAATGTTTTACAGTGCTCTGGGAATTATGGAGATAAGTGGTTATAAGGGTTGACCCAACAAATAAACAACATTGGCCCGTTCTCTCCCATTACATTAGGGTTGCTGCTCTGTATCATCCCCTGCTCTTCCTTTCTCCCTGCTTTACCCAGTTAGTGTTCCACTGTATCGCCACATAGCACCTACCTGGGGATTCTTCATCAATAGTTTATATCTTTTAAAGGTATTGTTTGGGCCACAGAGTGCCTTTATTTTTGCCCCTTTCCCACCAAAGTACTTCCAGGTCCAGTTTGAAGCTAGTGCCCGATTAAGCACCTGTTCTTCCTGTTTCCACCGCAGCTAGACCAGCTCTTGAAAACCGGTTCTTATCTCGCCGCAATCGACTGCTCGTCCAGGAATCAAGAACCAAATCTGGCACGCGTACATCGTAGGGGGCAGGGGCGCTGAGCAAAGTGATTAGAACACGGCCACACACTTTTGAAAAACACTTTTACAAAAGTTTACATACACTTGTAAAGAACATGTATTTCATGACAGTCTTGACTTTTCAATCATTTCTACAACTTGGAGCACATACTACTTTGTCACAAAACAAAAATCATGAAGTTTAGTTCTTTTATGAATTTATAATGGATTTTCTGAAAATGTGATCAAATCTGCTGGGTCAAAAATGTACATACTGCAACGAAAACAATTGGTAACATGTCCCTTGGCCATTTTCACCTCAATTAGGCGCTTTTGGTAGCATCCACAAGCTTCTGGTTGAACATTTGAACAATCCTCTTGACAGAATTGGTGCATTTCAGCTAAATGAGTTGGCTTTCTGACATGGACTTGTTTCTTCAGCACTGTCCACATGTTCTCGGTCAGGTTTAAGTCGGGACTTTGGGAAGCCATTCTAAATCCTTAATTATAGCCTGACTTAGCCACTCCTTAACCAATGGCTAAATCCCATTCCTTTTGTATGTGTGTCTGTGGTCATTGTCCTGTTGGAACACCCGACTGCGCCCAAGACCCAACCTGCTGGCTTCATTATTCCATTATTCCATTGGCAGCAAAACATGCTCAGCGCATGATAGTAGCACCACCATGCTTGACGGTAGGCATGGTGATGTTGAGGTTAGAGGTTAAAATGTTATAATTATAAAGACAGAAATCACTTTAAAAATGCTTTAAAAATATGTTTACTGTTGATATTACTGTTTAATATTGTGTTAAGAATGTTTATAACAGAAGACACAATCAATGTAATGAATGACAAACAAAAGATAAATACAAAAAATAGTGTAACTATTTATTATAAAAGAGCAAAAGATATATATTCAATTGGCCAAGGACTCCGCCACGTCATAGAAATCACAGGCAGCAAAGCTGTAATCTGTAACCACTATTTCCGGAAAGAGCCCCGACCCTCGTGCGACAATACATTTGTATTACACAGGCCCATACATTTATGATTGGTTGAGACTAGATGGAGAGTAACCTTGGTTTAGAATGTGGCTCTCTCTCGTTGGTGTGCAGACTCAGACAGAGTCTCTTGGCAACACAACCTTTCAATCAGCATTCGGCCGGCCCGTGGAAGTCCCTCCCTACTCTGTCGCCATCATACGTAATTAGTTTTTTCCAACGTTTCTACAGAGAAAGTGGAATCTTCATAATGCTGCTTCCTAGCTATGTGCTCAAGGTCGGAGTGATGACCTGTTTATGAATAACTCTTTGTATTCTTCCAGTGTCTGCACCTGACCTTGCTACTCTGTATTGCAGGCTAAAGACGTCTATGTATTCCAAAGTCACAGCAACATAACATGAGCACAATAAGCTTATAATGTAATAATAAGAATCAGTCTTTCTAATGTTATATAAAATAGCCTCCACAAGACCTGAAAAACAGGCTCAGGGCTTAACAGGTTAAATGGGTTACCAGCTATAGTCAATTATAGTCACTCACAAGAAGTTGAGAGGCAATGTCACAAAGTTCATTTGATTGAAACAACTTTCTACATCACCAAAATGGATCATTCATGTTGCTGTATGTATATTTTTGACCCAGCAGATTTGATCACATTTTCAGAAAAACCATTATAAATTCATAAAAGAACCAACATTCATGATTTGATGTGCTCCAATCATTCTATCACAGAAAAATAAGAGTTGTAGACATTATTGAAAAGTCCACTGACTGTCATGATATACATGTTCTTTACAAGTGTATGTAAACTGTATATAAAGTGAGGCAACACTGACATAGTGTGATGCTGTTTGTTTTGACCAAACTTTTAATGACCGTCTGTTCGCTGTAATTTCCTGTTTTGAAGACCAGCACACTGCCCCATACGATTTCCTGTTGGTTGTTATTATATCAGCTATCGGGTCGAATCAGTACATGGGCTACACAAGTAAGATCATAAAGAAAAAATACGCCGGTAAAATATGCTTGTAGAAAATATGATAACAACAAACAGTCAGATGAACTTCAGTTGCTATGCTAACATCACCTGTCTAATACCAGAGACACTTTCATAACAGTGTTGTGATGCCAAACAGCTTAAATTCATACTGAAACACATTCGCTTATGGGGTGGGGGATATGTGTCAGCTGCTGTGCGACAGTGAGTCAGAGAATACTTTACAGCGGCCGCTGCTGTGAGTTAACGGGAGAATAAACTCTGCCGTCAGTTAACGGTAGAATAAACTCTGCCGTGAGTTAACGGTAGACTAAACTCTGCCGTGAGTTAACGGTAGACTAAACTCTGCCGTGAGTTAACGGGAGAATAAACTCTGCCGTCAGTTAACGGTAGAATAAACTCTGCCGTGAGTTAACGGTAGACTAAACTCTGCCGTGAGTTAACGGGAGAATAAACTCTACCGTGAGTTAACAGTAGACTAAACTCTGCCGTGAGTTAACGGTAGACTAAACTCTGCCGTGAGTTAACGGTAGACTAAACTCTGCCGTGAGTTAACGGGAGAATAAACTCTACCGTGAGTTAACGGTAGACTAAACTCTACCGTGAGTTAACAGTAGACTAAACTCTGCCGTGAGTTAACGGGAGAATAAACTCTGCCGTGAGTTAACGGTAGACTAAACTCTGCCGTGAGTTAACAGTAGACTAAACTCTACCGTGAGTTAACAGTAGACTAAACTCTGCCGTGAGTTTACGGGAGACTAAACTCTACCGTGAGTTAACGGTAGACTAAACTCTGCCGTGAGTTAACGGGAGAATAAACTCTACCGTGAGTTAACAGTAGACTAAACTCTGCCGTGAGTTAACGGTAGACTAAACTTTACCGTGAGTTAACAGTAGACTAAACTCTGCCGTGAGTTAACGGTAGACTAAACTTTGCCGTGAGTTAACGGTAGACTAAACTCTGCCGTGAGTTAACAGTAGACTAAACTCTGCCGTGAGTTAACGGGAGAATAAACTCTGCCGTGAGTTAACGGTAGACTAAACTCTGCCGTGAGTTAACGGGAGAATAAACTCTACCGTGAGTTAACGGTAGACTAAACTCTGCCGTGAGTTAACAGTAGACTAAACTCTGCCGTGAGTTAACGGGAGAATAAACTCTGCCGTAAGTTAACGGGAGAATAAACTCTGCCGTGAGTTAACGGTAGAAAATCGGTAAATCGGCGACGTAAAGGGTGATGTCATGACGCAGCAGCAGTCAGGCTCTGAGTGGTGGAAACACAAGTGGGGCTAAAAAGAAGAACCAGTTCGGAACCAGAAAAGCACAAACAAGGTGCTGGAACTGGTCTGGTGGGGTGTTTGAGATATAGAGGTGAAAAGCGAGATAGAGGGGAGGACATTGATTGTATTGTTCCGGTGCACGGGAGTCAAACCGGCCTACTAGTTAGCGGTCACTGCATATTGGCCAACTTATCGACATACTTTCCCTCAGTTCTGTCGCCTTCTTTTGCCTTATTCTTAATTTATTGTCTTCACAATTTCAAATCCTCTTTGCTTTCCCTGCGCTCTGTGTCTTTTCTTCATCATTTCTCATCCATCACTGCTACTAGTTCTCCACATCTGTTGTGTAGTCTGTCTGACATCATGTTTTTTTCTGTGGTACTGCCTATCCTGAATCTTGAAAATGTTTCTGCTTAAATAAAGGTTCAATTAAATAAAAAGGCATGCTTATACACACGTCTGGTCTTCACAAGTACAGAAACACACAAAATGCATCAGTGTCACACACACGGTTCGTCTAATTTAAGCTTTCTTAATTATGAGGCTGTGATCCTATGAAGGTAGATATGGTGCAAAATGCAAATAAAAATTGAAAAAAGCAGTAGGGCTGAGCAAAGTGACTAGAACGCAACCACACACTTGTAAAAAAAAACACTTTATAAAGTCAGGCAACACTAACAGTAACCAGGCTTCGTGTGATTCTGTTTATTTGACCATCCGTTCACTGTTATTGATCATTGTGGAGGGGGCAGACGTTTTGTTTTGTATTATAGCAGCTATCGGATGGAATCAATACATGGGCTGCACAGGTTGTCGTGTCCGACTATCAGTGGCGGCGCCAGAGTGTTTTTGTTGGGTAACCTATGGTAGGGCTAAACCATACAGTGGTGGGGCTCAAGTCAGTATTTGCAATGTAATTACATACACGCTATATCGCCCCCGTGACAGTGAAACGCCACACGTGAGGTTTAGATTATTTCCCTGTCTCAATCAAAATTGAACTGTATGAAATAAAACGACACATTTGTCTTGTAGTAAATAAAAAGGGATCCCTGTGAACGTGACGTGTGAGGGTACACAGATCCAATGGGGATACTGAATGGCGGTTCCGACTGATCTCAGTCAATAATGCATGACGCAGACCCAACTTTTCGTTGCTCTGATTGGCTGTAGGTCTGTTCAAATTGCATTCGGAGGCATTTTGATCTGACCGCGCTGATATTATAACGCCAGAGAATTTTCACACCTTTAGTGTATAAAACTCCCCCACTACTTAGACTGTTCCTTGCACCCCTCTAGCATAAGCCGAATGGTCTCAACCATATTGCATCAGTAACGTGCACTTGTTATTACAGCAGGATGTGTGTGTGTTGTGGACACGATCCGTGTATTTTCGCAATCAGTGTTCTCAACATGCTAACTTTAACATACTTTTTCATGGTGGGGCTAAGCCATTTCTTGGTATGGCTGTAGCCTACCCCAGCCATACCCTGGCGCCGCCACTGCCGATTATCACAAGTAGAATCATAATGAAAAATACGCCGGTAAAATGTGCCTGTAGAAAACGACTTATGCCACGAGTTATAGCAACAAGCTACAAGCAACCTTGTCAAGATAGTCAGTTTAGCTTCGGTTGCTATGCTAACAGCACCCATTGTATACCAGAGAAACTTTCATAACAGCGTTGTGATGCCAAAGAGCGTCAATTCAGACTGACACACATTCACTTAAGGGGAACTGGGGATATTTTTCAGCGGGCTTGTGTGACAGTCGGACCGTGGATAGGCCTACTTTAAAGCGGCCGCTGCTGTGAGTTAACGGGAGAATAAACTCCAGTGGACGAGCAGTACAACAGCGGTCGGTAAATGCCGCTGTAACACATTAATAAACAATGAACCACGGCACTCTGGAGAAAAGTACAAGGTTGGAGAAGTAGTTATTTAATTTAATCTGGCTTTGTATGATTACAAGTAACACGATCGCAGTCCCCCGTTGGTGTTGTTGTTGTTGATGTTGTTGTTGTTGTTGTTTTGTGAGCGCAGCTAAGAGCTAGAACGGGAGCTGCGTTGGTGTGAAAGGGGCAACAGTAGTCACTGACCCGAGCTTGCGCCTCGTCGTTCTGATAGCTCCGCCCCTTCGCTCCAACCCCCCCCCCCCCCCTCCCCCCACATTTACAGGTGAAAATTACTTTAGCGACACATTCATCGCAAGAAGTGTAGCAAAAGTCAAGACCGCAGATTCGTGGATTTATACTGCCACAGAGCAGATTCGTGAAGTTGTAATGACTGATTTGAGAGGTTGTAATAACCAAGTTGCAGTTGTAAAGGAAAATATATTTTAAAAATATATTTTTCTGCAAGTGAACATTTCATCACTAAGTTGATTTTTTTTCTACAAGCTACAAAACTTATTTTTTTCTTCTGTGACTTCAGATTTGGTTCACAGATACGTGGATATTTTATACAAGTGTAAATGTATGCACACAAGCTCAGATTTTTTTTCTGCAAGTGCTCACATCAGGTTTTACACGCTCTCGCATTTTGCACCATATCTACCTTCATAGGATCCTCTGCACTGAGAATTATGGCTACAGGCAAGTATATAAATATATCTGTGTGTGTGTGTGTGTGTGTGTGTGTGTGTGTGTGTGTGTGTGTGTGTGTGTGTGTGTGTGTGTGTGTGTGTGTGTGTGTGTGTGTGTGTGTGTGTGTGTGTGTGTGTGTGTGTGTGTGTGTGTGTGCGTGCGTGCGTGTGTGTGTGCGTGCGTGGGTGTGTGTGTGTGTGTGTGTGTGTGTGTCAGAGAGAGCTCTAGAACATGTCCTTCCCAACAATGGAAGCAGGGTGTAAATCATCTGCTTTAAACTAATTTGTTATATTGTTCAAACCAAAACTACCTTTAGGTTTAAATGCTTCTTTGTGCATTCATATCATGCAGTGAACTGTCAGCATGGTGTGATCTGAGCAAGTCAATCATGAAGGATGTTATTTTCTTAATGTTTTAAATGTTTTAAATACTGGTGTCATAGATAGTGACTTTATAAAGTCGCTGGCTGTTGCGCAGTGAGTTAGTGAACCGGTTCAATCCCACCTTGACCCCCACTGCAGTGCACTACTCCCAGGGTGTGGTCCGCAGTATTGAATGTATTATGTCTAATCAGTAACATATGGTCTGTCCCGCTCCACAGCAACAACCCTGCTCACCGGTACTACCTGGCCACGGACCCGGTCACAGGACAGCTGTACGTGTCGGACACTAACTCCCGCCGCATCTACAGACCCAAGATGCTCAGCGGCGCCCGTGACCTCATCAGTAAGTGCATTTCCCCAGTTGCATTTCGTTTTGTATTGTGGATTCTTCTCCCTGTTATGGTATTGGAAAAGTTCAGGCATATGGAATGTTGTAATTATGGATGCTATGTGTGTTCAGGTAATGGAGAAGTAGTGGCTGGTACAGGTGAACAATGTCCTCCATTTGATGAAGCACGGTGTGGAGATGGAAGAAAAGCTACAGAGGCACAACTGCTGGGACCTAAAGGTACACACACACACACACACACACACACACACACACACACACACACACACACACACACACACACACACACACACACAACACTGACTTCATACCCTTCATCTGTTTGCACATCACATATTTATCCTACATTTAGAAACAGAAGCATATCTTTATGAGTTTTCTCACCTCTAGAATTGCACCCCATATCAGAACCCAGTCGAGCTTCAGAGCTGTACTGACTTGTTAGAAGTCCCCACACTGGGCCATTAATGATACATGTGCACTGCGTGGGTTTACTGTACAGTAGGAGCTATTCAAAGACATGCATTGCATTAAACTTATTATGACCAATTGTATCTGTGGTGTAATTGCTCCACCCACCAAGCTGCACCAACTCCACTCACAGCACTTCTTTCATTTCCTGTGTAATTGGCATCCTGGGAACGCTTCCAGAGAGGCCTGGCTTCCTCACAACTGGGACTGTGTGTATTGCGCCTCAAAGCTCAACACAGATTAACAGTGTCCCCGACAATATACCTGGTGGAATAAAGATGTTATGTAAATTAAAATCATTAATGCTTGGCATAACACATTTCCACTTGTCTGGATATTTAAAGTCAATATCACGGCATAAAAAACACTGAATAAATGGTTATACAAGCAGTCCATTGGATGATGATGCCATGGTGTTGTTGTGTGTTGTATTGTTTAGGATGTAACGGTGAGTTTGGTTCACATATCATCCTCAGGCCTCCTCGTTTGAATACACTATAACATACAGCACATGTTACTCATTTAAATGTAAAAGCCTGTATGTATTTGCTGTAGAGTCACAATCGTTGCTATTTTGCGCCATCATATTATCAGTATGTCAATTTCCTGAATGTGTTGGGTCTGATGTAACTAACAAAGGAAATATGCTTACATTTACATTATTTAATCTTTCTATTATAGTGGGTTTTTTCACAAAACAACCGTATATATTACCTACATTCATGTCTTGCTTTTTTCATGGACAGCTTTAGTGAATCTTATTACGGTCTCTGTCTGTTAAAACACTCTTTTGTGATTTCCACTCCCAAGTTGCATAAGTTGACGAGCCTTCCCAATAGCTCGGTTCTGATCTTTGAACAGTGACTAGCCCCTGTACCTGATCGTTATCTTTTCAGATGTAGCAATGGTGAGAAAATGGGGTGATGCAAATCAAAGCATTACATGTTGTATTTAGCCGTTCCGTGGTGTAAACTCAGGTTATTAGTTTAGTGGCAATGATAAGAATGTGTATTGTATTTCCATATCAACACGCTTACCTGTAATTAGCCTTAGTTAGTTTATTTAAATAAAGAGAGGGAAATAGAGCAGCATCCATTCAGAACCACTGGTCCCTATAACATGCAACACAGCATGTGCACGGGGTGCGGAGCCTCCGTGCGCCACAACATAGCAACATAGCATCCTGCACGTTATAACCTCGGGAGTCCCTGTGAGGCTGCTGTCCTCTGAAGGTAACGGGGAGTGCTATGGGAGGACAGACTTTCATGTGTCCTTACATACATTAGAATGATGAGTGTGTTAGTGTTTGAGTGGACCTTTGAACCAGAGGAACAGCGTATGGTGGACACTGAACACAGTATATTTAAACATTTACACATTTGTTTTTGTTATTTCTTTATACTATATTGTTTTGCTCATCTCCTGTATAGATATCTGGTATCACCGCTGACCGTTTTCATCTGGCTGGCTTTGCCTGAATACACTCGTGTTGTCTCTCTTTATACGATCTGCATGATGCTGCTGCTGCATCCTGCCTCCCCACAGCACAGCGCCTCAGCTTCCTGTCCTCCTTTGCCTCAGCTTCCTGTCCTCCTTTGCCTCAGCTTCCTGTCCTCCTTTGCCTCAGCTTCCTGTCCTCCTTTGCCTCAGCTTCCTGTCCTCCTTTGCCTCAGCTTCCTGTCCTCCTTTGGACCCTGGAGCTGATGTGTGATCATCTCCTGGACAGCCATGCGTTGAGTTGTGTGTGCTCCTTGCTTCTGTTCCGCAGGGATCGCAGTGGACAGGAACGGATTGATCTACTTTGTGGACGGGACTATGATCAGGAAAGTTGATCGTAATGGAATCATTTCCACGATGCTGGGCAGCAACGACCTGACCTCTGCACGACCCCTGACCTGCGACACCAGCATGCACATAAGACAGGTAACAGTCTACCTAATTATACTTCATGCGCACTGACTGCTTTCCTGTCACTGCTACACTTTACATCAACAATGTCACATGTGCACCGGAACAACAACAACAAGGCTAGTTTAAAGGGGGTCGTGATTCAACCCAGTGCATACAGTACGTGGCTCTGATGTGCCCTCAGAACCTTTTCGTTTTTAAATCTGAACGATTGGATTCGGTGACCTTTACAGACTTTCTCTAAATGTATATAAAATAAACGTCGGACAGAGGAGAAACGGAGAGGGAGTAACATGGAGGGATGCCGGGTACTTTAGATGTGTTCCAGAGAGAGGATGTATAATCTTACATACACAAGATGGACTTCAGGATGGACACCACCTACACACGTGCACACACACACACACACACACACACACACACACACACACACACACACGCACACACACACACACACACACACACACACACACACACACACACACACACATTGTTGTTGGCTCTTGTCTCATCTAAGCGTTGACACTCTGTTGGAGCATGTCTTGCAGAGTTGTGTGAGCTGTGATCGTGTCCTCCTCAGAGCAGCTCAGCTTGACTTGCTGCCGTCTGGTTGACCTCCTGAGTTCACTTAGTCAACACATAAACGGCGGCCCACACACTTCTTAGGCTGTCAGCTCTGACTGCAGAGTCTGGAGGTGTATAAACGCATATGTGTGGAGATTTAGTACAAACTGCATGACGTACAGTATGCCCCTCAGTCCTCTTTATTTCAGTCAAGAAGATCTGGCCTTCAGCAGCCTGCTCTCTCTCTCTCTTTCTGAAGCAGCAGTCATCTGTCTTATATAACATTTGTAATCCATCTGCCTTTCTCAAACAGTCCCATAAGGCCATGTGTTGTGATGAAGTGGCACTGGAAGCACCCTGTATATCATCAGTAGTATCAGACGGCAGGTCCATGTATAACTAAAGAGGAGCGTGTGAAGTGAACGTCTCTCCTCTTTGCACCAGGTTCGTTTGGAATGGCCCACAGACCTAGCCATCAATCCCATGGATAACTCCATCTACGTCCTGGACAACAACGTTGTGCTGCAGATCACTGAAAACAGACAGGTAATGTCCAGACGCCCTGCATGAGGTATCTTAACATGATAGTTCAATAAATGGAGTTGATAGAGTAACATAAGAAAACTGCATCTATATATGAAATAGCCTCATGCAATCATGCCAATACAACCAGCATCCATATGTTTGTATTTGTTTTTAATGCTTAAAGAAGGGACAGCATGAGCGCTTGAGTGCACCATGTGAACGTGCCAGATGTAGTCATCCAGGCTTATTTTGATCTGCAGGTTGATGGCATTGAAAGGAAACATAGAGAGCACATGAGCACATACGCACAGGCTGGAGCGCCTGAGCACAAGAGAACACAGAAGCACAATACTCAAGATTGCTGCAATAAAAGCATAAGATGCAATTAGGTCTACTTATTTGATTCTGGAAATGTTTTTGTCACAGCAACATTTGAACACCCTAATAAAAAAACACATGAACACACAACTGACAAAGAAGCACATATAAGCAAGATAAAGGCTTAAAGCACAGGCAGCACGTGTGGTTGTCCAGTACCCGCTGGTTTACAGATGCCCAATAGCAAAAGGCTGACGAGTGGATGTGTGTGTACAGGTCCGCATAGTGGCGGGGCGTCCCATGCACTGCCAGGTCCCTGGGATAGAATACACCATGGGGAAGAGGGCAGTGCAGACCATGCTGGAGGGGGCCACAGCCGTCGCCCTGTCCTACAGCGGGGTCCTCTACATCGCAGAGACGGACGAGAAGAAAATCCACCGCATCCGACAGGTAACCTTGACGACATGTACTCCTGAAGTCAGAGTAACAATTGTGACCACTTTAAATGTCATTGTAAATTAGCAGAGATCTCAGGATGAGCCGCACGTGTCAGATGGAGATGAGGAAGATTAACTGATGCTCTCAGTGGCTCCTGAATGCATCATTCTGTCTTTCCCCTGCTAGGTGTCGACTGATGGGGAAATAACCCAGCTAGCTGGAGAGCCGTCTGACTGTGACTGCAAGGTACTGTACAACAGCAACCTCGTTTACGACAGCCCTCCATTGTCTTCTCTTGATATCCTATTGTTAACCTGCTTATCATAGAAGAGCTGATTTCCTCCCCCCCTCCCTCCCTCCCTCCCTCCCTCCCTCCCTCCCTCCCTCTTCATCCTGCAGAACGATGCCAACTGTGACTGCTATCAAACAGGAGACGGCTACGCTAAAGACGCGAGGCTGAACTGCCCTGCGTCTTTAGTGGTGTCTCCGGATGGGACGCTGTATGTGGCTGATCTGGGAAACATCCGGATTCGAGCCATACGCTGCAACCAACCCCCCACTGGTGTGTATATAGCACACACGCACAGTGGACATACTGCTGTTGCTACACATCTGTATGTGTGGAAAGAAGGGCCTCACTTTTGAAAAGAAAACAAATGTGTTTATATATCAAGTCAAGACCACTTTCCCAGCTTCTGTCTCACCAACATTGGCCATGATGGATTCAAATGGTTACATGCATGTGGAACACGTGGACACATGTCTTCAGAAGGGACTGCACGAATGCTGGGCCTTAGCTTCAGTGTGATGTGGGTTTGAACAGTGGCTCTGCAGGCCTGGCATGGTGGACTCATGAAGAGTCTGAGCTTTGAAGAGATCAGCAGCGTCAGCAGTGTGCTCCGTCACAGGCTAAACAACACGGTGTGCAACAACATGCTTTAGACTCTGATGGCTGGTCAGCCTGTCCAACACATTCCCCTTACCCATAGACAGTGATTATAACCCTACATTTCATTTAGCTGAAGCTTTTATCCAAAGCAATTTACAATACATTTTAAAGTGCAATCAACCATGAGGATACAAACTCAGGACAGTAAGAATCCCTCACGGTACGTCCACACAGCAGCTTTTCAAAAATCTTGAACATCTTGGAGCTGGGCGTGTCTGACAGCTTGGGGATTTTTTGCGACCAACGCGACCAACAACCAATCACATGAATCTCCCGCCCCCGACATACAAAGCAAAAAACCCCGGGGATTTTATGCGAGCAATATATATATATATATATAAACTCCCCAAACAGGCGAAACCCTGCCAGTTTCACCCACTGTCTCTGCCACCTCCCTCCATGCCTGGTTCCTCCGGTTTGTATCCCGGTAATAGTTCTGGTCGTAAGGAACCGGGTGATTTGATACTGTAACTTCTCGTTTGGAATATGAGGAAATGAACTGCGGTCTGGTTCTCCCTGCTTACACGCGGTTTGATTGGCTAGCGCTTCTACTGTCAGATTTGCATAAGCGGGATTTGATTGGCTGACGCTTCCAGCTCAGCTTCAAAAGTTGAACATTGCTCAACTTTTGAATCCTGAAAATCCTGGAAATCTTCGCTTCGCTCCCCCACAATGCAGTTCGGCGAAAAGCGAGGCAAAGTGACGTCATCCCCATTCAAAGTCAATGGGCAGAGAAGCGTTGGAAGATGTGTTTCTGTTTAGTGGTAGCTGGGTCTCATTCACAGTGAGGGAGTCATGTGATCAAACTAAATCCTGAATAGAATTGTTCTGTATACACGTTCCTCTATCGCAGGGGTGGGGAACCTTTTTCTATCAAGGGCCATTTCAATTTGTACAACATCCTCCGAGGGCCGTATACAAATTACTGAACTCAACCTCTGCTAAAAAAAATAAAGAAATCACAGCAACCTCTTAATCCAGATATCTTTCAGTTTTATTTTCAATGTTTTTATGTTATGCTTTGGAGAGAGTGTGTATGCATACACAAGATGTGTGCAAATGTATTTAGTATCCTATCCATGTGAACATGATTTAAGTGGGGGGGTAGACCTAACATCCTCTAGGGGGGTCCGGGGGCATGATCCCCTGGGAAGAAATGTTTTTTAATATTGAAGTTAAAAGCATCAATCTGGTGCACTTTGAGAGCAACATTAAGAGGCTTTTTCTTTATGGATATTTTACAAATCTCTCCCCCTTTAAACTGTATTCGTGTTTATTAATAACAACTTTGTTTTACTGTCATATACAGGGATGCAAACTTGTCACCTTTCGGCGAAATTCGCCATTTTGAATCCAAAATAGGTCGTTTGTGTGATTCATTGAGATCTGCAGTAAAAATATTTGTGGGGTATGGGGGGGGGGGTCTGGGACCCGGAGTAATCTGCGGAACCTGTCCTTGCCCAGGAAAAACAGGCAGTCGCTTGTTTAATTCTATTGCGGTCTAGATTTTTTTCTCGTATGTTTATAAATTACCTCGAGGGCCTTATCAAATGATCTCGTGGACCCTATACGGCCCGGAGGCCTGAGGTTCCCCACCCCTGCTCTATGGCATTGTTGACTGTAATCGGTGTGGGAAGGTCTTGTACGAGTGTATTAAAGACATGAAGGTGATAATATGAAATGTATAAAGCGGCTGTGTGTGCAGGCTCCCTGGCTTCAGGACCCAGCTCCTATGAAGTGGCCTCCCCCGCCTCCCAGGAGCTCTACGTGTTCGATGGGAACGGGACTCACCAGTTCACCATGTCTCTGGTCACTGGAGACTATAAATACAACTTCAGCTACAGGTTGGTTTGTGTGGACATTAACTTGTAAACTTGTAAAACATTCATAGAGAGTTTTGTTTACGGAGTGGATACGGCACATGCCATATAACCACGACGTAACAGGTTTGATTCCATCTTTTGGTCCTGTTGTATGTCATAACTTCTCTCTGATTGCATTTCTACACTGCCAAAAAAGGGAATCTCAAAAACAAATCCATAAATGTATAATTTTCTTACTTTTATTTTCATTGTTTTGTTCCCTGTCAGCAATGAGGAGGATGTGACGGCAGTGACGGACAGCAATGGGAACACCCTGCGTATCCGCAGAGACACCAACCGGCTGCCTGTACGCGTGGTCGCCCCTGACAACCAGGTGAGATGAACCGACTTTAACGATGGTGCATAACTTTTACTTTTCTTATGAAAATATATATTACCAAAAAACATAATTCAAGAAGATTCCCTGCAGTTTCATGAAAGAGCTTAAAAATCAGTTTTGATAACAACAAAATATTTATCACAGTAAAGAAAACTCATCTTGGAATTACTGACTGCTGCAACAGGCCTAATCTGTGTGTGTGTGTGTGTGTGTGTGTGTGTGTGTGTGTGTGTGTGTGTGTGTGTGTGTGTGTGTGTGTGTGTGTGTGTGTGTGTGTGTGTGTGTGTGTGTGTGTGTGTGTGTGTGTGTGTGTGTGTGTGTGTTTGCAGGTCATCTGGCTGACCATCGGGACTAACGGGGGTCTAAAGACTCTCACGGCTCAGGGTCAGGAACTGGTCTTGTTTAGTTACCATGGAAACAGTGGCTTGCTGGCTACCAAGAGCATCCAGATAGGCTGGACCACCTTCTATGAGTGAGAGCTCCACTGTCTTTGTAATGGGGGACATGTTTGCACCGCTGAGGGTGTATGGACAGTTTAAAAAGCAACTGAGAAGGAGAGAAGCCTTTGAGGGTTTTATAGAGAAAAACTCTTCTGACAGATTAGCATTCCCTTATGTGATCTACACCTGCTCAAACTAGCTCAAAGTGGTTTATATTTGTCAGGATCACAGATTTGTAACATCCAGTCCTTAATTTGCCTACAAGTTAATGTCTGGACGTAATTCTGTGTTGGAAATAAAATAACAGAAAACCTATTTAATGGGTAGAAACTCACTGAATATAATATCCAACTCATAAAAGTATATTATTTATCTACATTCCGCTGAGTAGAAATAACAAAATAAATGTATAAAATGGCTGTAAGAAACTGGCAAAGGCTGTGTGTGTGTGTGTGTGTGTGTGTGTGTGTGTGTGTGTGTGTGTGTGTGTGTGTGTGTGTGTGTGTGTGTGTGTGTGTGTGTGTGTGTGTGTGTGTGTGTGTGTGTGTGTGTGTGTGCCCGAGTGCAGGTTTGTGTGTTTTTTCAATGTCCATTCACAAGGTTCCGTAAAGCATATTACAGTAATGGCAACTAATCCCTGTATTCCTCCCCCCTCCTCACCGTCCTTGTAGCTATGACAGCGAGGGCCGTCTGACTAATGTGACATTCCCCACCGGCGTTGTGACCAATCTCCACGGCGACATGTCGTCGGGGGCTGTTGCTGTGGACATTGAGACGTCAGGGAGGGATGAGGACGTTTCCATCACAACCAATCTGTCGTCAATAGACTCCTTCTACACTCTGGTGCAGGGTAAGCTACTGTGTGTGTGTGTGTGTGTGTGTGTGTGTGTGTGTGTGTGTGTGTGTGTGTGTGTGTGTGTGTGTGTGTGTGTGTGTGTGTGTGTGTGTGTGTGTGTGTGTGTGTGTGTGTGTGTGTGTGTGTGTGTGTGTGTGTGTGTGTGTCTGATGTGGTATCAAGGGTTAGGCGGTGGTGGCCAATCTGCTAAAGAAAGCCCTCCGGGGTCTTCCCTCTACACCAGTGCTTCTCAAAGTGTGGTCCGCGGACCACTGGTGGTCCGTGAGCGCCCCCTAGTGGTCCGTGAGTATATTGGTAACATTTCACATTTGAAATAAATACATTTATTTAAGTTTTTCGCACTCTCGCGGGAATATCTCCGCAATGGAGCGAGCTTAAGTTTCACTTTCGATTGCATGCTATAGACCAGATAAGCACCTTCATCACACATGTGGCCACTTGTTTGTACAACTTTCAGGCGATTTGTAAAAACGATGTGTTTTTGGATATTTGTGGAGTTAGGTGGTCCGCGAGTGTTTTTTTATTGGTTAATTGGTCCTTGGTATGAAAAAGTTTGAGAAACACTGCTCTACACCGTCATAAATATAGCTCCATCTTAGCTTTATTATGATCTCCAGCCACCACCACCTTCCTGGCACTAACCTGAGGCAAACACCTCAAACTATTAAATCTATATTTCTCCGACAAATCATGAAATGTGTTATTCAGATTGCTTTCCACATATGAGTGCTGGGCAGCAATTACAATTTGTAATTGCGATAAGAACGTGTTAACTTGTCCAGCCCAAATATATATACAGTCTATAAAGACACTTGGTTAGGGTCTAAGTGATTTATATCCACAACATTATCTTTTTTTATAATCCATAATCATAAACTCAGTTGTTTTAAATGTACTGATCGACCATCAACCAAACTATCTTTTTAAAATGTGTAATGTTTTCTTGACATTGGTCCATCACAAGATTTGGATTTCAGTTGATGATGAAACACTGTTAAGAACATGAAACTGTATACATCTCGATGTAAACCTTTGAAGAATACACCTGAGTGAGGAAGTGAGGTACAGCACAATGCCTCCCCAGTGAGAATTCTAGATTTGAGTGGAACTGCCAGAGGAAAAATAAAGTTAGCTCCACCATCGTCATCATCCTTCATATCAGACAGTCAGGCTAAACGGCGGGGGAAACAATAATTTAGCACTGATGCCCTTGTTACATATTAACTAATGAGCCAGTTGAAGTGGCCGGCAGCGATTTGTTCCAGAGCGAAACAAGTGTCCCGAGGGTGAGGCAAACAGACGCTCCCCTCACAGCAGTATTGATCAGAATGTAATGAGTTATTCAAAGCCATCGACAAGTGTAGCATTCCTCTCCATCAATACGTGTACATTATTCATGGGCTGGCCTCCCCGCTATCATCTCTGCCGCACAGTGAGCTGGTGCTCCAGGTGATCACAGGTGGTGAGGTGCAGCACAGGAAGAGAAAACAAGCTGCTGTCTGGTCAGCTGGAGGCTGCTCACTGCTGTGTGAAAGCATGTTGGTAATGCAGAGGTTCTATTTTATCCGTCCTCAAACATAGGCGAAGTCATAAAAATGGTGCTCAAATTATTTATTTACCAAAAAATGCAGAATCAAAAATGTTCCTATTGAAGAATAATGAATTAAATAAATAAAAGATGGGTGCTCCAATTACTCAAATTAGGTTTTCCTTCGGTCCAACAAAAATATTAGCATAGAAATACCACGACTCTTGCCTGATCTGCCACTACATCAAGACTGGCAGTATGGTGCCAAAACAGTCCCTTAAATACACAGAGCCCCTCCCAGAAGGCTTATCATTCTATTAGCATGTTCTGCTTCTTAACCTTCTTCAAATTATATACACTATTTGATAAACAATTTAATGAATAAACAGGTTATTCATCATCAAACTTCATCATCATCTATAACAATAAACAGAACACATAATAAATATGCTCTCACGTGACCTAGAGACTGCATCAGTGAAGCCCATTTAAATCAAGGAAAACTGCGTATTCTGGCCCCTGGGCACGTAGCAATGATGTACACATCAACAGATAGTTCAACATTTTATTGTAGTAATCTTGTGAAACTGAAAGTACAAAGCATTGCAATCAATACAATTACATGTTAAACATGAATGAAATCTATAAACATAGATAAATCATTAAACTTACAAACAATGCCTCTCCAAGGTCTACATGAGCAGATGGAGCCGGATGTGAGAGGAGGTACAACATGTGGCTCTCTAGCTTGACTGTCAGAAAAACATGGCTGCTGACCTTTCAACTCAGTCATGTGTACTGTCTGTTCAAAAAACTGCAGGAACCCAGAACACAGACAAAAACATAACCCCCTTCACATCTCAACTATCGTAAATGCTACGGGTCCCCGGTGTGACCACAGTAGCACTGATGATAACTGTATTAAGCAGGTGAAACAGGAGCTGTTGACAGGAAGTTGTTGTTGCTATGGAAACAACATGACGGTATCTGATATCATAAAGACGGAGAAAGTAAAGAATAAAGTTTATGTTTAAATGTTAGCACCCCCGAAGAGGCACAAGCTCTTACGTTGAGTCTGGAGTTTCAATACATTCTAAATCATCAGTAAAGTCTACGACCATATTTCGGAGGGATATGCTACATATTAACTTTCAATTTTATGCATTTCAGTTCTTCAATAACATTACTTAATTAATACTTCACTTTCCTGACACAGTTCCACTAACATACATTCACTGTCGATTGTTATTTTTTAATATTCTTTGCGGAATTTGGCCGTGTAAAAGGTCCTCTTGGGTTGCCGTACAGCCAATGCGTGATGTCATTAGTAAGCGTAACGGACCCCGTGCTGATCTGGTAGGCCGTGCAGATATGGTACCGACACCTGCATTTAGTACCCCATGGCACTAAGTACAGATCGCGTTCACACCGGAAAAAGTCCCTGAGGGAAGATTATGCAAATGAAGCCGCTGACGTCACTTCTTCTTCTTCTGCTTTGGGTTTACTGGCAGGCCGCAAACCACTTCACGGCGTATACTGCCACCCGAAGTCCCCGGCCGGAAGTCCCCGGAGTTGGGGACTGGCTTCGGTAGAAGGGCTGGGACTCCCAGCAGCTTCTACTGAAGCCTTCCGACTAAATCGCCAGAACGCCGACACCTCCTCATCTCTACCGCTCCCATGTTTTTTTTTGTGTTGCCATAAGTTAGTCTCTCTCCGTTGATGCTCTGGGCTAATGCTAATGCTAATAATGCTAATGCCAGCAAATACAATGGCGGCTTCACAAAACTTTTCAGAGTTTTACGGGCCGTGGTTTGCAATTTGCCCAGCCAATCAGAAATTGGTACTTTTTTCTCCCCAGGATAGTACCACCTCTCTAGCAGGCACAACAAATTTGGGTAAATGTTCTCGGATCTAAGTACTCTTTTTGGTGTGTAAGCAAAATTCCAGGCACTAACGCAGGGGTGGGGAACCTCCGGCCCCCGGGCCGTATACGGCCCGCGAGACCTTTCGCTACGGCCCTCGAGGTAATTTATAAATATACGCAAAAAACAAAAGAAATCTAGACCGCAAAAAAATTAAACAAGCGAGTCCTTGTTTTTCCTAGCCAAGGTCAGTGACCATGAACACATCACGAGCCTAACGTGTCATCACGTGGTATATGTCTCGTCTGACAGGGATGCAGTTCTGAACATGGTTCTGACGGAGAGCAGAGCACCAGAACGCCACTTCCACAAATGTCAGTACCCATAAGGAGCCGTACACATGCCGCAGTTTCTGCGTGGCTGTGTCTTTAGCTGAAAGCCCAGTGGCGATCTGTTCATCTGACATACTGATCATACAGTCAATAACTGTGTTGTTATTAGCATCTGGTTAGCTAGCTCTGCTAACGAATATAAGAAGCTTTTTCTCCAACCAGTGAGGTAAAGGCACATCTTTATATGATCATTATAGTTATACAAAAACAAGAGAATAAAGTAAACAGGTATAAAATACTATATGACAGTAAAAAAAGTTGTTATTAATAAACAAGAATACAGTTTAAAAGGGGAGTGATTTGTAAAATATCCATAAAGAAAAAGAAAATCTGCTTCCAGTTCTGTTCCATATGGGTGTTGAGAGATGTATCCATCGATCTCCTAATGTTGCTCTCAAAGTGCACCAGATTGATGCTTTTAACTCAACATTTAAAAAAAAAAATCTTCCCGGGGGAGCATACCCCCTGGACCCCCCTAAAGGAGGTGAGGTCCCCCTCCCCCCCCACTTAAATCAGGTTCACATGGATAGGAAACTAAATACATTTGCACACATCTTGTGTCCATATATTTCAGTTTGGGTGGTCACGCCACACCGTGCACGTGCATGCATACGCGAGTCAGGGTAAAATATCTGGATTAAGAGGTTGCTTTTTCTTTGCACAGAATGAAAGAAAGGCCAAATGACTGGGCTGTGATTTTAGTATTTTTAAGCAGAGGTCAATCATTTGTACGGCCCTCGGAGGATGTTGGAAACATTGAAATGGCCCTTGAGAGGAAAAAGGTTCCCCACCCCTGCACTAACGGAACTAAACGGGAGAAGTACGGGGAAAAGTACTCCGGTGTGAATGCGCCTTATGTAATGTGACCTCTACTGGCCAATGAAAACACAAACAGAAAAAAATAGCATGAATATGCTGCAATCAAGCCAATTGCCTCTAGGAGGTACTATAACAGCAAAACCGAAACTTACATGTAACGTCACAATGCACCTCGCCGGGGCGATACTGCCGCTCACCGCCAGACACGTAAGCACGACATAGCAAATTGAATGTATGTTTAAATAAATGTAGGACCAAAGAGTGTGCGTAAGGGTTAGGGTTAGGCATGTGTTGGTTATGGTTAAGGTTTGGATAAGTCTCCAGGAAATGCATCAATGTAATGTCCCCTGAAGTGATGTATACATGGTGTGTGTGTGTGTGTGTGTGTGTGTGTGTGTGTGTGTGTGTGTGTGTGTGTGTGTGTGTGTGTGCGTGCGTGCGTGTGTGTGTGTGTGTGTGTGTGTGCGTGCGTGCGTGCGTGCGTGCGTGTGTGCGTGCGTACGCTGTCAGTGGAGTGGTCGGTGAGTCGGCGATCCGCTCCGTCACACAGGGCCTGGCAGATGCTCTATGGTGATGCATGTGATGGCTGGCAGTAATGAGCGGTGTGCTGTCTTTCCACATGCATGACACACTGTACGAAGCCTTGCTTTGTGCTGGGAAATGGCTGTGGGTGGCTACAAGTGACACATCACATCCACTCCATAATATTGAACCACAACAAACAATCACCATCAAAAAAATAACACAGCGGCCGCTGTTAGCAGGAACCACATTTTAGTTGAACATTTTAAATATGTTTGTCATTCAAACATCGCCCTCACAAAAATAATTGTATGTCTATCTGCATCCCCTCCCCCCCTCGCTCACTTCAGCTCAGCATTGATACAGTGTTTTGAATCCATGCCTTGAAAACAACCCCAGGCATGGATCCAATGTGGAATAGAGTGACGAAGTCACGCCCATCTACTTCCTCCCCATGGGACCTTATTTCTGAAAGATTATGTATTGAAGTCAATGGAGAGAGAAAACGTATCTTTCGATCCCGTTTGAATTGTGCCATGAATCACACATAAGATGTTTGTCAATCTTAACAAATCATTTCCATGTCAAAAAAGTCACAGTTTGTCTTAAAACTGTTGAAATATAAGACTATGGAAAATACGCAACTAGAAAGACTACAAATCCCAGAGTACATTAACGTTACACATTACACTCGTGTTACTCACTGAAACCTTGTAGCCGGTCCCGCATGCTGGCTCTTACGGAACCGACTAACTCCCCTTGTGTGTGTACAGTTCTCAACATGGCCAGACTTGTAGTGATTTTCACCTCTTTTAATACTTTTCACTTCATTCTGAAAGAAAGAGGTGAAATGTGCTAACGTGACGACCATCTTGGTGTTAGTGACGTGTGCAAGACCAGAGTTGTAGTTCATTGAGCGCTTCACACAAACAAATGTGTAACTTCACAGTTTTACGACACATTTTTTTTTTTTTGACTTGAAAAATTATCTTTTAAATTGACAAACATCATTTGTGTAATTCGTTGCACAATTCAAACGGGATCAAAAGATAATCTTTCTCTCTCCATTGACTTCAATACATAATTTTTCCGAAATAAGGTCCCATGGAGCTCCCCCGGAAGGAGAGGGACTTCGCCTCTCTATAGTGTTATGGATCTTCTTCATGCTCTCTCTTCTTGTCTTTTAGACCAGCTTCGTAACAGCTACCATGTGGGGAGCGACCACTCACTGAGGGTGATCTATGCCAATGGGATGGACACACACTACCAGACAGAGCCCCACATACTGGCAGGTAAGCAGCTTCAGCACAAAACCCTCAATGTGGACTGTAGACTAAAACATAATCAACTGAAATGTATTTATATAGGACAAACCCCTTGAGATGGGGGTCCTAACACAGTGTTTTTCAAAGTGGGGCCCCGATCCCCCGGGGGGCCGCCAGGGCGCGTCAGGGGGGTCACGCAAAGTCTGAGGGAAAGGGGGATTTTATTTTTTAAAGTAACATAACACTTTTTTTTCTTTTTAGATGTTATTAATAACTGCATATCTATCAATCTATGTGTCCTTTGATGCCAATCTTTTAATATTTTTTGTTTTTAAATCACACGACTGCCCTTCAAGCCAATCAGAATCGAGCTGCCGCTACTTAGAGTGAAACTGAGTATCTGCTCAGCTTTTGAAGCAAGTGAATACTTCGCTCTGCAGCTGGATGAGAGCACGGATGTAGCAAATGTTGCAGAATTGCTTGCATACATCAGATTTATTTCAGAAGACAACTTTGTTGAGGAAATATTATTTTGCAAAGCACTGGAAGGTAGGACCACAGGAAGAGACATGTTCCACGTTTAGATGAGTACATCATCTCAAATGGACTTGACTGGTCTCGTTGTGTGGGTGTTCATATTACTGTTCAAAATTATATAATATTATAAAGACAGAAATCACTTTAAAAATATGTTTACTGTTGATATTACTGTTTAATATTGTGTTAAGAATGTTTATAACATAAGACACAATCAATGTAATGAATGACAAACAAAAGATAAATACCATTTTCTTTTAGAAGAATAACTGATTATTAATTCTGAATACAAATATATATTAAGAACATGTATTAAGCTGTATGATTAATTTGTCATATTTTCCATCATAATGTAATAAAAAAAAATGCCAACAGGGGGGTCCCCGCCAGAGGATAATGCTATATGGGGGTCCTTGGCATGGCAAAGTGTGGGAACCCCTGTCCCAACATACAGTACAATCAGCAACACAGTCTTTTCAAGTCACAATTCAACCACAGACATTATTACTACAATCACAAGACAAACAGACATGCAGAGATTAGCATATGAACCAGGCAGGGCATCAGAACCATGTTTCACTTCTTCCACTCCCACACTCATCGGTCACAGTTTGACTCATTAGGATTTGTTTTCACTGCAAATATCAGAACACATCAGATAAACAACACAATGCTATTGTGCAGACGTTTCCATTAACAGCTGAGCAATACTCAGTGGTGGAATGTAATTGAGCATATTTAATCACGTACTGTACTTGAGTAAAACATTGAGGTACTTTACTTGAGTATTTTCACATAATAGTATTTATACTTTTACTCCCCTACATTTTGTAGACCAATGTTTTACTTTTTAATCCACTACATTGTTTTACAGATATAGTCACTATTTACTTTGCAGATTTTGATTATTAATACAAAATCTAAATCAACTAATATATTATCATCTATAATTATAGATGATAATATATTAGTTGATTTAAGCTACCCAGTAGTATATACAGTCATTCAAATAAACTCCACTTTTACCAAGAGCAACATTGAAGTGATGAACACGTTAATGCATCAATATTTATAATACAATAATCTAAAACATAAGGTGCCTCAAAGGGCCATTCTGCATAACGAGTCATTTTACTGTTGGTACTTCAATTATATTGTAATGCTCAGACTTTTTTACTTTTATTTAAAGAGCAACTTGCAGGGTTTTTTTTTTCTACATTTATGCTTAACCTTACCTGAAAATTACAATTAAAAAAGTTAATGCTTGATTTGATATGTTTTACGAGACATAAGGAATTCAGAGGGAAAGGAGCCCTTTTGAGCTCTGCTACTAAAAACTGCTTTTTTAACGTCATACGTCAAACGCGTCATATTACGTCACATGGGGGAGCAACTTTCTCGGACTCCTTCTCTGCCCAATCCGCGGTAGTAGTTTGTAGTAGTATTTTTTCGGTAATTTTACATTGCATTTCACCATTTGTAATCATGGTGAGCTGGAGTGTGTGCAGGTTGCACACACTCCAGCCTGTCAGGACATCGAGTCCACAGTTTCCCTCACGGGAAAAGGACCGGCGCTAGCTTTCGTTCCTGTGTGCGTTGTGCGAGGTGCATCCACCTCCCTGCAGCACATACTCTCCACAGCTGAGGCTTATCAAACAAAACGTTTATCAGGAAACCGTATTACATTTCTCTCCCCCACCTCTCTCTCTCTCCCCCTCCTCTCTCTCTGCTCCCTGCTCTCTCTCTCTCCCCTCCGGTACACAGCACCGTAAGACGTAGTGTGGAGTTGCATATAACGCGAGATACGGCTGACACTTGCGCATTAGTTTCTGTTATGGATCAGTATCAACAGTCCTGCCAGTAACGTTACTATATTATCAATACTACTTTAGTTATAGCCTGATATATGATAGCTAACTTTACAATGTTGTGATGTGACTGGCATTAGCTAACATTAACTGTAGCTAACGCCGGTCACTCACCAAGACAGCTGCCCTGTTCTCCACTGGCTCTCCTCACACCACAGCTCCATTTCTCTCCCATGGCCGTTTTGTCTTCTAATCCTTGGCTGCTCCTGGTCTCTTGGACGCCTAGCAGGCTCATAATTATAAGGTTGTGGTCCGTCATATGCATTCGAATATACATTTTCAACCTCTTCTGTGTCAAAACTAGCATTGTGATCCATGTTTATTCATACCGGTTAGACCGGCTGCTCTCCCTGATGTGACGTCACACGCGGGAGGTATTTTTTTATGCGGAAGTAAAAATGTCTTACAAAAACGACGCCAGATGTCACTGTAGTGTATATTTCTGTATATTTTTGGGGAAATCTAGTGTATACATAATTTCCCTGCATATTTATTCACTTGGGTCTCTAACCTGCAAGTTGCTCTTTAAGTATAATTTAAATGAGTATTTTTACACTGTCGTATTGCTACTTTGACTTCTTCCAGCTCTGCTGCAGCGATAATGACCAGTTCAAGTGTCATGTCTCTGCAGGCTGATGTTTTACATCATGTTCTACAGCTAAAGCATTACAGCATGCTTTGGAACATAGTCAGGAGCAATTAAAATGGATTAATACCATATGTGATTTGTGTTACTCATGGAAGAGCGGTCGATTCCAAGCCTATGCAGTCAACATTTGTATAAATGTGTGTGTTGATAAAAAAAGAGCTCAGTATGATAACTGTACCAGTAGGATTAAGATGATCTGCTATGCATCGTGAAGCTCTGCAGAACCACACGAATGGCACAAGGTGACAAGGACATTGCAATAAAGTGAAAAATCAACAGTTTCATTTGTTAAAACTATCAACTTGTCAATAATAATAATTCCCCAGGCCATTCCCAAACATTACACACAGCTCTCATGGACATATTGATGCACTGCTTTTTTCTTGCTTTGCATATTTTTACTTTTCATCTTAAGATATTGATGGTATTTATGTCTTTCTCATATCCATTTGAAGGTGCTGCTAACCCAACTGTAGCCCGACGCAACATGACGCTGCCAGGAGAGAACGGCCAGAACCTGGTGGAGTGGAGGTTCAGGAAGGAGCAGACCCGGGGGAAAGTCATCGTGTTCGGGAGGAAGCTCAGGGTGAGTGCTCTCCAGAAACAGGAGAACAGAACAATTCATGTCAAACTCTCCGTCATCTCTAGTGGCCCATTTTCATTAACAATCACAAGTAGTATTACTATTAGACGTGCCTTGTAGAATTCCCTATGTATGATTGGCTTAGCACCATTTTTTATTTGTGGACCTGCGCACTGCTTTACGGCATGAAACCAGGTCGTAAACAATAATCAACATAAACCTTACGCATTCCAGAAACATATAAAACTATACAAAAACAGTATTTAAAAAAAAATGTAATTCAAAGAATGTACAACTTTCTTGCCAACATAAATATTTACCATAAATAATAATACGCCTATATGGCTGCTACAGTACATGTCTTTACTGAGAGTAGGGTTAGACTGCATGTTGTTCAATTCTTCGATAGTATTCGACTCAATTCATGTGGTCCAACGGATAGGGACTAGTTTAATTTAATTATATATATTTACAATAAATATATGATCAGCACATATTGACACACATTCACTCTTAAAAAATGCTATATATGTTGTTGTTATGAGCTGTTTGGAGAAGGCAGGGACAGAGATGTGCCTGCAGTGTTGAATATCTCCCCATGGAGCCATTCATGTATGACAGCGCGTGTGCTGCCCTGATGGTAATGGGGCTGTCATTGTTAAGCTAGCAATAAGGATTGCAGGTAGATGTGTTTTTGTAAATGGGTGTGCAGTATGTACACAGTATAATTCAGCTAGACGCTTGTGCCAGTGAAGATCTGTGTTCAAGTGACAGTGGAGCTGTCCTGCTGCTGCACCATGATGCCAGAGTGAGGCGTTAATGACGGTGGGGGGGCTGTGAGGCTGGATGAACACACTGAAACGGTGACTTTAATTAAATGAATTATATCAACAAATGTCAACCGTTTTGGGTTAGTTGAAAGCAATAACTCTAAGTTGAACCTAATATTTTTTATTTAAACACAACATTATTGCTTTCAACTAACCTATGTGAAATTTGCTGACATAATATTTTAATTAAAGCCAACGTTTCAGTTTTTTCAGTGCAGCAGTGAACTTCATTCCAGCCTTTCTGCTAAATGCTATCATGCTGCTTTGTGTGCTAATCCCAGTGAGGAATGTGCATTGAACACAAGATGTGAGTGAATGGAAAACTGAATGTTTTAGCATCTCGGTAGAGGAAATAATGAAACGCCTAGTGTCTGTCAGGCACAGCAACATGTCTGTGAGATCACCTGCATGTATGTAGGTCACTTGGTAATAGGATGTTTTGTATCTGTATTGCATGATTTCCTAGGTGTATCAACACACTAAAGAACTGCACTAATGATCAGGGTCTGTCAGTGATCCCAAACCCCCCACACAAGTACTTTAGTTATTAAATCCCATTCAGTTTGGGTTATTCTGCACAAAGCATGACAGCCATTAGAGATTCCTGTTTGGCATTGCAGTAAAAGCCTCACTTTGCCTCCAATTATTATGAACATGACAGGCCATGCCAATCTGCAGAATGATGTATTCCTCTTGATACGATGTGGCTCTCCTCTCTGGTCTCCCATCCAGCTGGCGACTAGCCACCGTCCAGACATCCTCTTCTCTGGCCCTTTGCTCACCTCGCTGCATTCAGCTGCTCCTAATTTACAAACCAAGTGGCTTTATGAAAAAAGAGAAAATGAGTCTTGAGCGTTTCCCAGCAAGCCTCTCCCCGTAATGAAGCCGGGTGTAAAACTGATGATTGGCTAATTCTAAGTACTTCCCTGGCTTCAAGGATCCAGGAGGTTGTTAGCTCCGGCCCGAGCTATCTGTCTTGGTAAATGGTAGTTTGAACAAACAGCACGTCATTTAGAAGGCGATAAAGAGCGGCAGGCTGCCTCAGTGTTTTATGGCTGTTGGATCACAAGTGTGCTTGAACGCACTGCCTGAGGCACCTTACGTGGATTCACACAGCTAATGTAACACCTTTGTTGTTCTTTATCTGTTTGATTAGCCAGGTGGCTCATCCTAAATTATTATTCATGCTATATTTATTATGTCTTAGAATTTAAAAAAAAACACAGACAGATTAAGATTTGGGACAATATAAAAATGGTGTATGTGTTTCTGTGCAGATGGTCGTGACATCTGATGGTTAATTCCTTTAGTTTGAAGTTCTTAGTCTTCAACAAAATACATTTTAATCTTACGGGTATTCTCTCATGAACCGAGCATTTCCCTGCTGTCCAAAGGATCAACTGTATCCATTCTGAGCTGCTCCTCTGGCGCCACATGTAGTATAATCAGCTACAGATACTAAGCGTTCATGCTTCCACTCATCATGGATGTATACGGAGAGTGTCTTGATGCAGTGGTTGTGTGTGTGTGTGTGTGTGTGTGTGTGTGTGTGTGTGTGTGTGTGTGTGTGTGTGTGTGTGTGTGTGTGTGTGTGTGTGTGTGTGTGTGTGTGTGTGTGTGTGTGTGTGTGTGTGTGTGTGTGTGTGTGTGTGTGTGTGTGTGTGTCTGCAGGTGAATGGTAGGAACCTGCTGTCAGTGGATTACGACCGTTCGCTGCGAACAGAGAAGATATATGATGACCACAGGAAGTTCCTGCTGAAGATCATCTACGACACACAAGGCCACCCCACGCTGTGGGTTCCCAGCAGCAAGCTGCTGTCGGTCAACCTCACATACTCCAGGTGAGTGCTCTAATACCAGTATGTGTTATGTTAGGGTAGGCCAGTGGCATTGGGCTCTAAAGGCAAGTCCAACCATTTCTCACTTTAAAGGGATAGTCTCAGTATGTCTGCTGTACACACAACCTTTCACATGTTTGCTCAAAGAAAAGAGAAAATAAGAAAATCCTCTGAGATGGAGTAGATGATGTCGGAGCATGTAGGTTAATATGAAACACACAAACTAGTTCATGTCTTTCTCGATGGCAGCTGAATCTGCACGCTGGTGTTTCTTATGGACTCTGCCCTGAACTTCTACTCTCACAAAGCTCTGACGTAGTTTCCGTTGACCCTTTCAGAATGGTCCTATCGGATGGTGGGGATTTACTGGAATGCCTTACATTGAAACGGGTTTCTATGTTGTCGACCCTGAGAAGGCAAAGTAACATAGAAACACTATGGTCCAGCTCTTATGTATGGAAAACAGTGCAAATGATGTGATAGCGCCACCTCATGTTCACAATATGAACTGCATTTTAATGTAGCTACATAGAGCTCATGGGTCATACTGTATCCACGACAGCCGTTAGACAAAGGTTTGAAATCCCCTGTGCAGCTGATCATGATGCATTCAAGACAAGGTTCTACATACAAAGCTTAGATATATCTCATCCTGCATGCACCAGAGGCCCGTACTGTAGCCGGATGTTCGCTTAGCGGCTAACTTCAAGGAAAACTCTGGGTTTCCGGTCCTACGACGCTGGTTCTCTTTTTAGCGGGCTAGATCTCCATGGTAACTTATGCTGAGCGGCTAGCCTGGTCCGGAGCAGGTTAGGTTCCAGGATGAGAGATCAACTCAGTGAAAGCACCGCCTGCTGACCAATCAGAGCTCAGTGTGCGGAGTTTAAAGCGATCAAGTCACATTACAGGAGAAAGGAAATACAGAAAAGCTGCCACACCGACTGTGTGAACGTGAACATGAATAGAATATCACCTCCATCTTCAGAGCAATCTGACTGTTATAACATTAGCGTTAAGAAAGCTTACAGAAAGCAACACATTAAGACGAAACACTCGAGTCAGAGGTAATTAAAGTCAGATGGTGTGTTAGACGGGCAGTGATATCATAAACCTGTTAATGGACGCATTCCAACACGTGTTCTGTTCCAGCTGTATTCACCTTGCAGGTGCAGCTCTGTGGCTTTGATCCTGGTCAAGTGTTTAAGTCATGGATGTTTAAAGTTTAACTTCTTCATATGTCTAATATTAAAGTTCACTTTTCATTCAGGAAGTGTGACGCTGCGCTGTCAGTGCGCTTCTCCATGTTTGTGATTGGTCGAATGCTCCAGATACCACCCCTCTCATGTGAACGCGCACCTAACTAGATAGGACACGGCTGGCTTGAGCGATCCACTTGATAACCAGCGTCGTAGGACAGTTTAGCGAGAGCGCGTATGTTTTGGATTAAGCCAACCGGCTAACTCAAACATATCCAGGTTAGGTTGAACCGGCTTCGTAGCACACGCCTCTGATATTAACCTCTGTGTGTGTGTGTGTGTGTGTGTGTGTGTGTGTGTGTGTGTGTGTGTGTGTGTGTGTGTGTGTGTGTGTGTGTGTGTGTGTGTGTGTGTGTGTGTGTGTGTGTGTGTGTGTGTGTGTGTGTGTGTGTGTGTGTGTGTGTGTGTGTGTGTGTGTGTGTGTGTGTGTGTGTGTGTGTGTGTGTGTGTGTGTGTGTGTGTGTGTGTGTGTGTGTGTGTGTGTGTGTGTGTGCAGTACGGGGCAGGTGACTGGCCTCCAGAGGGGTCCCACCACAGAGAAGTGGGAGTATGACAGCCAGGGACGAATCATTTCCCGAGTGTTCGCTGACGGGAAGATTTGGAGCTACACCTACTTGGATAAGGTAAACGCCGCACACACATAACTGCACTGTAACACAGAGGTATAAGTCACATGCACATACACATCACTAACTAAAGTACAAACAATATACAACTCAAATCCTTTTGTTCGACAGACTTTTACCCCACTGGATGTGTGCATGTGTTATTGTTGCATCACCACGGTGTGAGCATGGTGCAGATCGAGACAACAAGTATTTTGAGCTACTTGCTGATTCCAACACACATTTCTGTTGCTTATAAAGCAGGGTTGTTAGGGAGAAAATCGGTGCTTGTGTACAATCACCTGAATCTAAGAAGCATGTCTGAGCTTCCAATGAGCCCTTCATGTTTAGCATGGAGCCGTCCTCTTAGCAGAGTCCTCATGTAGCTGTCTACTATAGCTCAGAGCAGACACACCAAACTGCCTCCACAGAGAGCCTTTCACAGTGATGTCACCTATAGGCCACCATAGTTTCACACTAAAGCCCGACCTGAGTCCTGTTGCGTCCGCAGTACGTCATGGTGAGGGTCCTCTGAGAGAGTCAAACACTTGATTTGAAGTCTTGGTTCTTTTTCTTTCACAGTGACAGTTCTAAAAAGATTGCAGGGCCCTATTCAGTAATAACTAAAACAGGAGCAACTGACAAAGGGAAGAGGCCTGAAATAAAGACAGATGGAAAAGAGAGAAGCAGACAGAACACAGGAAGAAGAAACCGATCGTTCCCTCCTGCAGAATAACTGAGCCATATTCTGTTACTGCATGTGTCGCTCTGCACACTCTCGCCTTCTCGTGTACTTGTTTTTCATGTGCTTCCTTCCTCCATCACTCACTTTCTGTCCTTGCTGGAAATACTCACTGTGAGTCACTTTGGAGAACAGCGCCAAAAAGCACAATTCATCATGGCCAACATCATAACTGCAATGTGGAGGCAAACCTACTATAATGTATGATGAGCACATGAGGGGGAACGCATGCTCATGTGCTCCCCGATACTACTGTCGTAGTGCGGTCACGTACTACTCGATGTCTTTGTTGTCTCAAGAAAGAACGGGTATAACAGACAACACAGAGGTAAAGACATACAGTAAGGCCAACTCAACAAGTGTGTCCTCTTTGTGTTGGAAGAAGTACTCAGATCCTTGAAATATTAGGGTCTTAAAATAAGTGCACTCGTCATGCAGAATGGATCTTCTCACAGTTCTATTATTATTATTATGGTTATTATTTCATCCGATTTGTATACATGTAGGAGCATGAAGTAAAAGTAGTCGTTGTGCAGATTGGTCCATTTCAGAATAATATGAGTCCAACTCCGGGGACTTCGGGCCGGGGACTTTGGGTCGGGGACTTCGGGTCGGGGACTTCCGGCCGGGGACTTCGGGCGGCAGTATACGCCGTGAAGTGGTTTGCGGCCTGCCAGTAAACCCAAAGCAGAAGAAGAAGGACTGACGTCAGCGGCTTCATTTGCCTAATCCTCCCTCAGGGACTTATTCTGGTGTGAACGTGATCTGTACTTAGTGCCATGGGGGAACTAAGTGCTGGGAACTAAGTGCTGGCACTAAGTACGGCAAAGTACTTGGTGTGAAAGCGGCTATAGATCATGAAAGTGTTCTCAAAGCTGGTGAAGGTGCAGCTAGTCTGAAGTACTTTGTAGACTGCAGGTAGCTGGTGGATTTACTCCAGGTGGAACTACAGTCTGATTCAACACTTGGTTATATTTCACATCATTCATCCAGATCTGTGAAGTAACTACAGGTATTAAATACATGTAGTGGAGGAAAGTACACCATGTACCTCTGAACTGTAGTGGAGTAGAAGTACAAAGTAGCAACAATATTTAAATACTCAAGTAAGTACAGTCCAAATCTAAATCTACTTACTGTAATTACTTTACTCCACTGAACCTATGTTTGTACTTATTTATACACTTTTTTATATCTGTAATTGTATCATAGCAGTATCAACGTATCCCTTCTTAGTTATGACAATTGTAATTAGAATAAATCATTCAACCTAAACTAAATTAAATATTTATAATGGGATTTATTTATGTGTCATCTGATGTTGTTGGACCGTCAGTCAGATAACCAGAGTAGAAATATAAAGATATATGTTGCATCATCGCTGTGTTGAGTGTAGACTTTGAAACAAGTTGTTCAAATGCTCAGTGTTACTTCCCCCAGAGGCAGGGGAGGAGATGTTAGACTCAAAGTCAATTTAAGTTGTTTATTTGTATTTGACTACTTTCTACCTGTGTCTACGTCACCTGGGAAGACCGGTTCATCCATGGAGTGTGAATGTAATCAAAGGAGTTTGAAGGAGAAAAGGGAAATATAAGTGAAGAAACAGGCGGACGTAGAGAGCTCCGTGTGGGCGCACCGGCCCGACGCACACCATCGGGCAGAAAGGAGCAGATTGGAGATTAGATCTGCATCCTTCTCGCGCTTCAGAACTATTGTCGACCACTCACAGGGCAGGAGGGTCCTGCTGGGGTGGCTTTGCATTTTGTTTTGGACACACTGGAGAAAATGGATGTTACTTAATACTAGAAAATAGTCCAGTTGTGTTCATGCTGCAGTTATGCATGCTACTGTAAGCCTCAGGCCGAGGCCAGAGAGCTCAGAAGTCAGCCAAGGGACAAATGAAGGAGCAGCGCTGTGGGTCGTTCTAGAGGTCCAGCAAACATTCTGTGTCATGTTGAGTGTGCTGCCAAGTCTGCTCATCATAGGGAATGCTTGCCTTTTTTTCTGGAGGTTGGCTGAAAATGTACGGCCTCTTTTCAAAATCATTCCATAACTGTCCTTGCTGTCTTGTGCTTTTGACTTTGCTGTGCAGTAACATCTCCACCTGTGGTCCAGTTCTACAAACTGCACACACGCACAACCACCCGGACCCCACTCTGGCAGACAGAGCAACACAGGAATGCAATACAGTTGATAATTATGATTAATAACATCTATTATCTATTTGCTACCAGCTGCAGCATGCATCAACACGTGTCCCAGTGCTGATGCCCTTGTAACAGCCAGCAGATGGCTCAGTCAGACTAACTTGCCTTCACCTTTCACCTTTTATATACAAGGTGAAAACAATGGTCTTTGGTCCAAAGGCTCTACCGATCGAGAACCAAAGAAACAAACTTGCCTTCCAGAGAAGAATGGCGATATTGGGTGATTTTGCAAAAGCCCTTCGTATGATATAAATCATATATATTTATTTTGTAAAAGCCCAGTGCCCAATTATCCCATCAGTAGAGTTTTAAAACACTGGGCTGAAGAAACACATACATGAAGATACAATGTGATATTATCCCCGCTGGCAGAATGAGGGTTGTGGGGAGCGTCGGCAGTGTTGGCAGGAGGGAGTCAGCTGATTCATTGTGTGTATGTGTAATGAGCGGGTGTTGATATGATAAAGCATGAATGAAGTAGTTGACGCCAGCATTTCATCTGTCCTCTGCCCAACCGAATGTAATGCTTCATTTCAGATTAGCTGAGAGACCCCTGAAGGGTTAAAGGCATCGCTAAACAAAAGGGCCGACCTTAACACACATTGGCATCTTCTTCTGCAGAGGAAAGCCCCAGTGAGGCAGGTGCAGGGCTGCTATAGACAGGGCCGGGAGGGTGCTTTTAGTTCATCCGTTACAATAACGAGTACAAGAATGGAATCAGGAACCTAATCTGAGTATCAAAGTAATGTAAGCTGATTACTTTCTGTTACTTTTGGACTACCTCAATATGAATGTGCAATGCAAATAAAAACAATAACATAAATAACAATAAGATGTGTTTTCCTTAAAGGTGGGGTGGGTAAGTTTGAGAAACCGGCTCGAGATACACTTTTTGTTATATTCCATGGAATGCTCTTAACATCCTGATAGCAATGAATATCTGAAGTGCTTTGACAGAAAATCCATAACAACATGTCATCTGTGGAAGCCGTGGCGCTGTAAAAAGCACGACCAATCATCTGAGCCGGCTAAAGTAACTGGATGGCCTGCCTGCCTGTCAGCCTTCCTCTGTGCACAAACTTATCTCGTGCCCTCATTGATCATGTGCGCGTTCCTGTGTGTTGGAGGAGGGGCTCTGTGAGGAAGTCTGAAGGAAGGGACAGATGTTTTTCGGCTGCGTACTTTCAAATTCGAGCGCACTCGAGATGGTTTCTCCATTCTTACCTACCTACCTAACGCTAGCTGGGTAAATATGACGCTCTTTGTATCAAAACAAAACTTACCTTCTTATATATCGACTTTGTCCACTTCAATCAACTTTGGCCCAATGGCATTGTGGGGATTTTAAGGACGCGAAGTCTACCCATGTGCAGCCTCGAAATTTCCCCCAAACCAAGGACGCGGCCTCGGTGGAACTCCAAGTATGCTGGACATTGGAACGGTCCTACTGCGCCACTTGATGACGTAGCATCCTTGAAATATTGGCTTGGAAGCCAGTATCCTCGAGATTGAGAAACAGCCAGTATGTCTGGTCAGACATCAATCTGTTCCACGTAACGCGCCCCCTAGAGGCCTGGAGCATTGTGTGTTTTTGACTTTGCAGCGTTTTTCTGTTGTGTTTGTTCTCGGGGTTTGTGTGTTGTATTTAGTTTGCATCATTTCTGTAAATGCAGCGTTTTTTTTAAATTTGTTTTCAGGATTTTCTTGTTTTTCATTACATTATTTGCAGCTGTTTCCTGCTTATGTATGCGTTTTTGCCCGTTGTTCCGCGTTTGCACCTGCCTGCCGGCCACCGTATGTTTCATATAGAAAATGTAGTGAGAGTTTACGAATGCTGTTTTTAAACTTAATGTTCACATGATGAAAGCATAATATAAACCATAAAGAAAATGTATTCAGGACATCCCATAATATATCTATCTTTATTTCTAAATGTATTCTAACACTGTAATACTGCTGGTAATCTCTACTTTTTGGAATGTAACAGTAATCTGATTACTTGTTTTTTAAATGTAATAGTAATCGACTTCAGATACCCTTTTTTGTATCCTGATTAAGTAATATCGTTACATGTAATACTTTACTCCCCAAGCCTGGCTATGGATGGATCTGGATGTTCTAGAACACACACATGCACAGCTCACATGCACATGCACATGCTCAGCTAGCTGCTGTTAGCTAGCTGCTAATGTCCCCTCAGAGATGCAATCAAAACACTACTTGAAATGCAAAGCAGCTGTCTCACTCTCATGCAGGTGGGATTTTGCAAAAGGTCCAGTGGGGCACACAACCCCGGCAGATGGCACAGACATATCAAGATATTCCTCTAATAGAAGCTGTAAAAAGATGTACTACCAAATAGTGTATTTATGGTGTGGACTGGTGTGGACGGCCCAGTGTCTGTGCAGGTGACACCCTTTCAAAACGTTCTGTGGATATGTGTCACAGGTGTAAGTTGTCTCATTGTGCTCTTCTCTCTGTGTCGGGCTGCTCTGACGTTGTGTCTCTCTCTCTCTCTGACAGTCCATGGTGTTGCTGCTGCACAGCCAGCACCAGTACATCTTTGACTTTGACTCCGGGGACCGTCTGTCCGCGGTCACCATGCCCAGCGTGGCTCGTCACACCATGCAGACCCTCCGATCCATAGGGTACTACAGGAACATCTACAACCCCCCAGAGAGCAACGCCTCTGTGACGGTGGACTACTCTGAAGATGGACAGGTGTGTGTGATCAAATCTGCAATATTTTAAAATCCTATCATTTTTTGACTTCATCTTTTATATTTCATTACTTCTGCTGATGGCTGGTGGCTATGAGGTTTTCCTGTGATGAGTATTATATGTTATGGAACTAAAACTGAAGTGCTGTTCCCTCTCTCTCCAGCTCCTCCGAATTTCCCATCTAGGCACGGGCCGCCGTATACTGTACAAATATCGCAGACAGGTACGTGCTTTCCGTGCTTTTTCCCTTTACTAAAAAATGGAACGTATTTGTATGATGACCCATGCATAGGTCATCAAAATAAAACATTCTCAACAACGTAAACAACAACTATTTATTATTTGAGTTTTTGTTCAGCTAATGTTCTTGAACAGTGCAATAAATAAAGAGGAAATGGAAAGCATGATCTATTTTTGCATCATCACTGTGTTTCGTGTGAAAGTGGTGTCAGGGGGAGGGCGGTGCTGAGGCACTGGGCCTGAGCAGCTGCACAGCTTCAGTCCACCACTCAGGTTGAAGTTGATGGCACTCATTGAAGTGAACTGAGAGTGGCAGATATCCTCCAATGTCCATTATTGTAAACACATCCTGCTGTGTTTCCTGTGTCCTCAGAACAAGCTGGCAGAGATCCTCTATGACTCCACTCGGGTCAGCTTCACGTATGACGAGACAGCTGGTGTTCTTAAGACCGTCAACCTGCAGAGCGAAGGCTTCATCTGCTCCATCAGGTACCGGCAGATCGGCCCTCTGGTCGACCGGCAAATCTTCCGCTTCAGCGAGGACGGCATGGTGAACGCTCGCTTCGACTACACGTACGACAACAGCTTCAGAGTGACCAGCATGCAGGCTGTGATCAACGAGACGCCGCTGCCCATCGACCTGTACCAGTTTGATGATATATCTGGGAAGGTGGAGCAGTTTGGGAAGTTTGGAGTCATCTATTATGATATCAATCAGGTAAGACTGGAGTGCCTGCAATGAGTTAAATGGCCTTACATTTCTCCTTTAGGAATCAAATGTTGTCTATACATCCTGATAAGGCGGGTCAGTTGTTAAGAGGTGATGCTTTGATGATTAATGATTGATTAGACATGTGGGATGGGCATTGGCCTGCGGGGGAAACTCATCATGTGACTGTTTCAGCTTCCTCTCCTTCCTTGAGAGCAACTCATTGGTGGAGATCATCCGAACATCACATCCTTTTTTATATTACAAATGTTATGACATAATGATGTATTTGACAGCATTATGTTATTCAAATGACACGTTAAATGCATCCCTCAGGAACAGTGACCAATACATGTACATATCAAGTGTATTCATATTGTTTACGATGCAAACAAGATCTGTTAGAGAACGCAATAAATCACAATAAGAATAAGCACAAGTTAATGTTTGTTTTGGAATACAAACATGAGAAGAGAAGTAGACGGAGAGTAATGTGCACTTTCATTCAATTGGATACAATCAAATATATTCAGTTGAAATGTTTATTTTATTGCACCTGCTTGTAATTAGGAGCAGGATGTCTCCCAGGTAGTGGAGGTGTTTAGATATCAGGTTTACTCTCTATACTTACTACCACAGATAACAAATACATCTCCTACTCACTGAGAGTTATCAAATGAATGTTGAATAACCTTGTAATGAAATGACAGGAGTGAGTCTACCTCATGAACAGCTTGAATTCAATAAGTACATCTGGTTGTCAGTCTTCTCCAAAGCAGGAGAGGAACATCTCCCTGAACGGAGCTTGTTTGGCTGTACCTGTCTGCTCCGTCAGCTTCCTGTCAGCGTGGGAACTGAACACTTCTGTCTTCCTGCTCCTCAGATCATCTCCACAGCAGTGATGACATACACCAAACACTTCGACCAGCACGGCCGCATCAAGGAGATCCAGTATGAGATCTTCAGGTCTCTGATGTACTGGATCACCATTCAGTACGACAACATGGGCCGAGTCACCAAGCGGGAGATCAAGATTGGACCATTTGCCAACACAACCAAATATGGATACGAGTATGACGTTGATGGACAGCTACAGACGGTCTCCCTCAACGAGAAGATGATGTGGAGGTAGGATCAGACGATTAAACTGAAATAGAAGATATCATTTGAAGATGCCAAATGTAATAATATAATTGTCTGACCTTCCAGATATAATTATGACCTGAATGGGAACCTGCATTTGCTGAACCCGGGCAACAGTGGTCGTCTGACCCCGCTACGCTACGACCTGAGGGACAGAATCACCCGTCTGGGGGATGTTCAGTACCGGATGGATGAAGACGGCTTCCTGAGGCAGAGAGGAGCTGAGATATTTGAATACAACTCCAAAGGTCAGATTCATTGTTCGGTGGTCCAACACAGCAGCATAAAGGCCCAGTCAAACCAGAACCTGACAGCCAAGTTCAACCAAAGATAGCTGAGGGGAGGAGAAACAGACAGAAATAAGCAGCCAATGACAGGCTTACCAAAGGCATAGTCTAAAGATGTGTGTCAGACTGCTAGCATGCTAACTGAGTCAGTGGAAAGACTTGGGAGCTTGGTCGGTAAAAAGACCACCATTTCTCAGTTTATTCTTCTCTTAAAACATTCGCTCTCTGTGGAGCAGTTTATTCTCGGATGGATTGTAGTCTGTCATTTTGTGCTTTCTAAAGTCTAAAAACTTGACAGAAAGTCCCACTTGACTTTACTTGGCATGTGATTTGGTAATTACAATTCAATTACTACACATATCTGCATCATTTCTTGTTGAATGATATCATCAAAGAGCCTTAACCCTAGTTCTTTTAGTTGTTGTTTTTTTGGGGGGGGGGGTTATTCAACATTTAAAGGTCCCATGTCTTGGCCATTTCCACTGATAATAATTCCATTGTTGAGGTCTACTAGAATAGATTTATACTGTGCAATTTTCCAAACTCACATTGGTGTCTCACAGCATCTCTGTAAAGTCTGTGTATTCACTCTCTGTCCTAAACGGCTTGTTGGAGCTCCTGCCCCCCCTCCCTGTGAGCCCAGTGTGCTCCGATTGGTCAGCTCGGCCACTCTGTTCTGATTAGTCAACCACCAGAGAGGCTCCGCCCATGTCTAACACAGTGTTTTTTTGGCTCTGAGCGGTTCAAACGGGATCGAAAGATACGTTTTCTCTCCATTGACTTCAATACATCATTTTTCCGAAATAAGGTACCATGGACCGGAAGTAGATGGGCGTGACTTCGCCACTCTATCGAAGTCAATGGAGAGACAAAACGTATCTTTCGATCCCGTTTGAATTGTGCCATGAATTACACATATGATATTTGTCAATCTTAACAAATTATTTCCATGTCAAAAAAGTCACAGTTTGTCGTAAAACTGTTGAAATATGTAGTATGTTTCAACAGAAACATCTAAGCATCTTTTTGTACCATCTGTCATTCAGGGCTCCTAGTTCGTGTGTACAGTAAAGCGGCCAGCTGGACCATCCAGTACCGGTATGATGGTCTTGGTCGGCGAGTGGCGTCCAGAAACAGTCTGGGCCAACACCTTCAGTTCTTCTACGCTGACCTGAACTACCCCACCAGGATCACCCACGTCTACAACCACTCCAGCTCCGAGATCACATCCTTTTACTACGATCTGCAGGTAGCTTCTCAAAACACATCCGGAAAATGCGGATATGATACGAAACACACTGAGTTGGCACAAAAGTATAGTGACATGTTGTGATGTCTAACTTTACTCATTAAGACTAGAGTAATGTACTAACCTCATAGGTAAATCAATTGAGGATAGTGTACAAGAGTTGTCTAACAATGAGGAAAGTGTTTGCACACAAGAGCATACAATTATAATTTGTTGTGTGTATATGTATAATACGTTATGTATTGCTGCACAGGGCCATGTGTTTGCCATGGAGATCAGCAGTGGAGAGGAGTTCTACATTGCCTGTGATAACACTGGGACCCCGCTGGCTGTCTTCAGCAGCAATGGACTATTGCTTAAACAGGTACCTTTTTTCCTTGCAATTAATGAGGTGTCCTGAGCTTACATTGTGTGTCTGTTCGAATGCAATGTGTGCAATGGTTGGTCTCCATAGCACGTGCTGAATGTGTGTTTGTGTGTAGGTGCAGTACACGGCGTATGGGGAGGTGTACTTTGATTCCAACCCAGACTTTGTGCTGGTGATCGGTTTCCACGGAGGTCTGTATGATCCTCTCACACGGCTGCTGCACTTCGGAGACAGAGACTACGACATCCCTGCTGGAAGGTGCGCACTCACTTCTCTCCACACATGCACAGTTCTCCTCCAGCAGGATGCTCTGCAGCTTTGTTATCTTCACCTCTGACCAGAGTGTTTTTTCTGAAGGTGGACCACTCCTGACATCAGCACATGGACACGTGTTGGTAAAGACCCCCAGCCCTTCAACCTCTACATGTTCAGAGGCAACAACCCCATCAGCAAGATTCACCAGGTCAAAGAGTATGTCACAGGTAACCAGAACACATGGATTTTACAGCACACAAATACCAAAGAGGAAGATGGAACTGTTTTCTATCAGAAGAGGTCGAGCTATCCTGCCCCTTACATTCAAGCTGGCTAGTACTAGACTTAACATACATACAACAACTTAACTAACATATTTGTATTGAGCTAGCTGATTTTAAATCATAAAGGAATCCCAACAGTAATCTGGTTTTGCTCTGACGTTGAGTGGATGTCGCTAGAACACATGTAATAGAACTATATGTGTTGTATTTGATCAGCCTCAAGTGGGGGTTTATGATTGATTTCAAATCAATTCTATCAAACAGAATAGTGATGCAAACTAATGATCAATCAGGTCTCCCTGTTTCTCTCCACCATAGTTTGGTAGTAATAGGTGAAGATTGGTAGTAGTGCTTTGTGTATTCACTCTAAGAAAGAACAATGTTCTTAAAGTGAACAGTATGGTGCCACAAAGGAAAAGTAACCTTACTCTGGAGATCTGAACTGATCAAGTACTTCAGTTGGGTCAGATCTTTTTGGAATTGTATTAATTTGAGGCTGCGAAATGACAGATTATGGTAACATGCTGCAACAAGGATTTAAAAAAAGGAACACCAGTGGTTGGTCAAAATTGCAAGGAGGTATAATAAAAATAATAAGCAGGCATCTTTATTATCACGGTTTGTTTACATGCCTTTGATTGTTCACATCACTTTCTTCTCTTGTAGATGTCAATATCTGGTTGGTTACGTTTGGATTCCATCTCCACAACGCAATCCCAGGGTACCCCATTCCTAAATTTGACCTGACGCAGCCGTCACTGGAGATGAAGAAGAGCCAGCTGTGGGACGACCTGCCTGTGAGTATGAGTCCTGTGAAGGAGTCTCAGTCCCTTCTGTGTGACGAGTGACGGCAGAACATATACATGAATATTTATATACACATGTTTGGTCAGGATAGGGAGACACAAAGGAGGCTGGAAAAGAACAGGAAAACACAAACTGACTGACAGCATTATTTAATGAACTCGACTAATTAGTCCAGTGTGGGCCTTTGGGGAAATCAGAAGCTACACATGCGGTACACACACAGACACTTTACACACTGTGTGTTTGCACGAATCCTTTTGAGATCAAACAGTTATTTTATCCTCATATATATAGTCCCCTTATTTTGTGAGTCTGTTCATTTCTCACCTTGTCAACTGTATCTGTACCTATATCCTATATCTGTCTTATTTCCGTGAGCAAATGCACTAGTTATACAGCAACTGATCACTATCAATAGATGCAGCCAGACATCACATTCACCCCCCTGACTCGGGGAGGGAGAACTAGACAGTATTACAAATACTGTATATCACATGATGTAACATACACCTGCAGAGAACCTGATCACACTCTTAGTTGTCTTTAGTTATATAGCTAGAGAATACGCAGCACCTCGGTTCTCTCCTCAGTGTATCACTGCTCCTGACTGGACATCAAGCTGTGATCAGGGCACAAGAAACCAAATGATATGGACTACTTTAACCACGATAACGTACGCCTATCGTCATGTTGTCAGAGCTGCTGACCTCCCCTAGATGAATAACATGAAGACAAGCTGCACATGCAGCCTCAATGCAAGAAAGCTTGCTTTAGGATGTACTTGGTCAGAAGTAAATGAACTGCATTTGTGTAATGCTTTTCCAGTCTGTATGGCCAGTCAAAGTCAGCCGTTACCCAGCACCTGCTCAGGGAGGCTAACCCCACACACACACACACACACACACACACACACACACACACACACACACACACACACACACACACACACACACACACACACTCACACACACTCACACACCGTTGGCCATGCCATTTGGAGCAACTTGGGATTAGGTATCTTGCCCAAGGAGACATCGACATGTTGACTGCAGAGGCTGGGATCGAACCCCCAGCCTTGTCCATGATGTCGTAAATAGCAAGCAGTAAATAAAGTATGAAGAATATCTCTTTTTCCCGTCTGCAGTCCATCTCGGGGGTCCAGCAGGAGGTGACCCGTCAGTCTCAGGCCTTCCTGTCCTTTGAGCGGATGCCAGAAATCCAGCTGAGTCGGCGGCACTCAGACCACACCAAACCCTGGCTGTGGTTCGCCACCGTCAGGTCTCTGATCGGCAGGGGAGTGATGCTCGCTTTGATCCAAGGCCGCGTGGTGACCAACGCCCTCAACATTGCCAATGAGGACTGCATCAAGGTGGCTGCAGTCTTAAACAACGCCTTCTACCTTGAAGACCTGCACTACACCGTGGAGGGCCGGGACACACACTACTTCATCAAGACCAGCCTGCCGGAGAACGACCTCAGCGCGCTGCGGCTCACCTCAGGCAGGAAGTCGCTGGAGAACGGTGTGAATGTCACGGTGTCGCAGTCCACCACGGTGATGAACGGGAGGACGCGGCGCTTTGCTGACGTGGAGCTGCAGTACGGCTCTCTGGCGCTCCACGTGCGCTACGGCACCACGCTGGACGAGGAGAAGGCTCGGATCCTGGAGCAGGCCCGGCAGAGGGCGCTGTCGAGCGCCTGGGCCCGCGAGCAGCAGCGGGTCAGAGACGGAGAGGAGGGGGTCCGGCTGTGGACGGAGGGAGAGAAACGGCAGCTGCTGAGCAGCGGGAAGGTTTTAGGGTTCGACGGATACTACGTGTTGTCCATAGAGCAGTACCCTGAGCTAGCTGACAGTGCTAACAACATGCAGTTCCTACGGCAGAGTGAGATAGGGAGGAGGTAACACGGCTCGTCTCATCTCTACCCCACTATGACTGTCAGACTAACACAAAGTGAAAAGAAAGGATTTATAGTGAAGATCATTATGGAACATGGTGAAACTACAGATGTGATGGTTTAAAACTGTCGTCATGAGGCTGCAGGAAAGTTCAGTCTTTTGCCTTTTCTCTCTTTCCTTTTCTTTCTAAATTGTCTTTCTATCTGTCGCCCTGTTGTCTGCCTTTAAACAGCCTGCACGCATGCCCCTCCCCCTCTCTCTGGTAGGCGGCACTAACCTGATTCATATAATCGTGTGCGTCTAGCTGTGAACCTGTGGGATGTAGAGACTTGTTTAATTAGCCAACGGAGCATTTCCACAGCCGTCACAGCTAGGTGAGCTCTAAGCATTTAGACAGGTGTAACTGTCCGCAGAACAATGTGCTCGCTCGCAGATGTTGCAGGCTTCTCATCTGTGAGCCGTGTCTCCAGGATCTCTTGTCCCATGGCTGAAGGAGCTGGAACTGCTGTTGAACTGATGTGGACTCTCTAAGACAGACAGGCACACAAAAAAAGACTACAATTTGTACGAAGGAGAAAAAAAGACTTATTTTCTGTTTGGATTTGTGTTTTGTTTTTATATATTAACTTGCATTTGCTTCAGACAAAAAGGGGATTCAAAAATGAAACAAAAAATGTTTACATACTATTACCTATACCACTATTACTACTCTTATTACACCACCATCACAGCCACCACTGGAATGGACCATGATCTGAACTGAACAAAACTTTAAGTTGTGTTTTTGTTTCCTCCTTATGTATTATCTGTTGTCCGTTTGAACCACCCCTTCTCATCCCCTGTCCTCTTACAAAGTCTATACAAATGTACAGTTTCAGACTACAATCAGCAGCGGCCTATGAGGAAACAGGGCCAGCTCGGCTGTTTCTGATTGGTTGTGGACCCTCAGTCGGGGTCCTTCACTTCTGCAGAATGGGACTCAGCCTCATAATGCATCGACCTTGTGCTTTTATCGGTCAAAGGTAGTAGTAATGCTTGCAATAGAAACATGTTGTCATGGCTTTGGGGGAGGGTTGCTGTGGGTAGGAACTAAGTGTTGCTTCTCTCCTCGTTGTTGCTGGTTTCTCCTTAAAGGGACAGTGCATTGCCATCAGTGACTTTAACGAGTAACAGTGATAGATCAAAAATCGATGTGGATGTTTTCTCATTGATCGTGGGTCTCTGCTCTTATCTGGAGTTTTCTTTGTGTGTATGTGTGTTTACCAGGTTGGATGGCATCTTTAATCATTTTAAAGGAAAGAACAGGAACTTCACACAGCGTTAACGTCATATGCCACCAATCTTTTTTCAAAGACAAGTTGACGATGTTTTTTATTTTCAAGCTTGAGAAATTCCACTTATCCGTGCATCAATATTAGTCTCAGAGAAAGTAATTTATGTACAGTGTTTCTACGGTAAAGAATAAAATTCCTTGAAACTACAATATGTTTTTTAATGCGTTCTCTTTCCATTCACTTATCATTTTAAAGGTTCCATGCCGCTGTGTGCTATAATAATATATACTTATGAAAACACCAATGCAATTCCTTATTTTCATAAAGTCTTGTAACACTTGTCATGAGCATTGCTGGGTATCATCGTGTGAATTGAGTTCATCTCACTGGAGAAACTGTTAACGTTTTCTTTTCACATGTTTGATGTTTACACGGGGTCAGCAGGCCCACCAACGAGATGCTTCCACTCAGGACTACTCTCCCCCCCAGGTAAAGTACGTAAAAAACATATTCATGTATCAGAACTATTCATTTCTCCCAAAACATGAATCATCACAGCCCTAAAGTATATGTTGTTACCCTTCAGATGGGGCTCGACCTCAGGTTGGACACCACTGACCTGAACTTCCTAACTGTGTTGTATACAGTCAACAGTGTTAGTAATCTACAATGTTATAATAAGTGAAATATTAGTGCTTAATATTTTAACATTTGATATGTTAGGCACACTCACTCAAGATGTTGAATTCTGACCTTTATTTTTATATTTCTACAAAGTGCAATTGGTGTTTTTATTCTAGTGAAGATCTGAATACTTATTCTTTCTCTATGACCCACATGTAATGTAATCTCCTTTGAAACCTGAGTCCTGTTGTGAAATGAATAAGTTCCAAGAGGGAGACATTGCTCATTTAATCGTTTTTAGATTCTTGTTCTTCCTCTTTCATCTCAATCAGCTGACTGAGAGCGTTCCCCTCATTCACTCTTAAATAATATACTAAAATATATTAGCATGACCTACACGCAAATCATCTTTCAAAACATAAAACCAAAAGGGATGTGCAAATACTTTATAAAAATGTTTCTTAATACATTTGCTGTATGGGAAATAATACACATTTCTGCTCATGAACAGTCACATTTGATTGTATAAACTCACTCTCCCCTGATCCAAATGTCTTTGGACTGTGGGGGCTGGATCCACCACAGGACAAAGACACACGCGCCAAAACTGTGGAATGAAAAATTGTGATGGACTCTCTTTATAAGGCAATTCGATTAGACACCATCGTGATGCATCAATTTCAAGTCAATATTAAATGTAGTACCTGACTTGAACCGAATTCCTTTATTATCATTGGACAGGCACAACAACATTTAAAAAGCGATCCTATCAGTGCACATCTATATATGCAATAACAAGCAAAACATTTTGAATAATATATCTATACACTTATATACGCACAAACAGTGAAAACAGACAGGTATTGAAATGTCAGAGTTGATCACTTCGTAAATAATGAAATAAATAAATGCAGGAATAAATATGTGATGATGAAAATGTGCAGGGCAGTTGCAATGTGTCCGTAGAGCTAGTTTACATTACGTTCTCTTATGCTCTCGGGTAAAAACTGTTCTTGTGCCTGAACAGTTTTTACCCGAGAGCAAGAGACTCGTGATGATGCTATAAAAGCACATTGGGCGCCTGATGACAGGATGACATAAAAGCTCACACGTATTAGTGAAGACTTCTGATAGAGCGGTGCAGTGAGGACATATTTTCCGAGGCCAACCCTGGACCTCTCCCTGGTTCCCTCCGTGAAATGGGATGTTTCCGTTGTATTTTGGATTATTGCAGAAAATAAGATCTGTGGCAAACATGCATTTTACATACTTACCTATTGTTCCACATAGTAACACCACTTTTATAAAAGTGAAAGCGTAAAAGCAATCTCCAGAAGTAAAAAGCTAATGTTAAGCTACAAAGGAACATCACGGACACGTCACGGCAACAGCGCAAAGCGAAAGACGGCTACGTGTTGACCTTTAGTCGTCTCATTCAGACACTTGTTAGCAGAGCCGGCCCGACCCATTAAGCGACATAACACTAAGGGCCCCCTAGCAAATAAAATAAAAAGATAAAAATCTCAGTACACCGTCGCCGTGATAAGTATGTTTAATTAATTTAGTTAATATGCCTAGATTGCCTACTCTCAAAGTCATGTATTATTTTATTGAGTCAATCATATAATACATTCACCGTGCTTTACCTGAACCTCATCATGACACTAGAGAGGACGGCAGGATTGTAATTTCCCGCGTTCAGTGAATGCAACAGAGGCAAGACACCAGACCAACCAGAGCGTTGAATGGAAATAAACATCTGTCTTATTGGCTGACGGGTACCTATCCTGTGAGGGTTAGTGAGGTGACAATGTTTAAAATAAACTGTCAGTCGGACTCAGAGTTTTTGAAGATGGACAAAAGAAAACATTTTCTTAAAAAACATGAAAATTCATGGTGGCTCACACAACAACCCCAGAGCCACCACTTGAGCCAGGTGAACAAGGTATGTAAATGTCAGTAAACTTCCAAGATATGCGAACATGTAAGCAAAGCATAAATTACAGCTACATTGACGTTACTTTGAATCGCGGGGGTAAGCTAAACCGTTAAAGTTAAAGTGTTTCATAGTTAGCTAAGCATCAACCTAGCACTGAACTATATGGATGTTATGTGACAGTATTTCTGAGAAAAAGTGAGCTGAAATGGTGGCATGTCACTGCTTTACGTGTCGACAGCATGTTTGAACGTATTTGCAGCAGTAAATGTGGCTGTTTGGCCACTGACGTTGCCATAACAACACCTGAATTGAAATGTGCAACCTCTTTTTGTGACAGATTTTTACATGAAATTATAATTCTTCTGAATGATATTTGACAGCTAGTTTCTATGTGAACATTATGAGATGGACAGCCAGAGAGAATAAATGAAAAACAGTTGTGAAATACTATATGACAAAACAAGAGTTTAAATTTGTAAAATATATGTGTTTACAGTTCTGTTTTATATGGGTGTTGAGAGATGTATCCATAAATCTCTTAATGTTGCTCTCAACGTGCACCAAATTGATGCTTTTAACTTCAATATTTAAAAAAAAAATCTTCCCGGGGGAGCATGCCCTAGGGGAGCTAGGGGACCCCCCTAGCGGAGATGAGGACCCCCCCTAGAGGGTATTAGGTCCACGATGTTTACATGCTTATTTATACAATATGTGTGCTTATGCTAGCATCATAAGACAAAAGTTGGTTCCGTGTTGTGTGTAGTGAGAATGCGGGGCCCCCAAGCCAAAGCTCGCTTAGGGCCCCCAAAAGTCTAGGGCCGGGCCTGCTTGTTAGCGATGTATTTTAATGGTGTAGATTAACAAAATGCTAAAACCTCAGAATGTTGTGCTAACTACAGACCTGCAGGCATCTTACTAAAAACACGATGAAAAAACAATGACTTTGAGAGGGGAGAGCCCAGAAGAGGTCAAATGAGAACTCATTTGTGGGTTTAAGACTCATTCCTGCACCACTCAGATCAGCTGATCACCGACTGATTCTTCCAGGGATATCCAGCAGCCAGCAGCTAACCATCAGTGTCTGTGGTTATATTTCAGGCACAGAGGAAACTGCTGCTCTTAAGCCACAGTCCTCTTCATTTGCATTTGAAATGTTTCTGACTGAATTTTTATAATATCTGGAGGCAGAAGTCATTTAAGAAGTTGAGCTCTCATGCAGCACAAATGGCGAGGAGACTTTTCAACTCTGCTCTTTCTTTTCTTTTGTCTTTTGTCTGCTCTCTGGCGCCTGCTGGAGCTTTTTTACAGCACTGTTTCAGGATGAGAGAGCAGGGCAGAGCTGTCTCTCTTCCAGCAGTGGCCTGGTCTCAGCTCCATCACACTGACTGCTCATTTAGGTTGTGTCAACAAGGATTTGCTTCCATTCAGCCTCTGACTCACATTGGATCAGTAATGCAGAGCTCTGCTCCCTCCATCCCTCTCCTTCATGGTTTTTTAGACTGCATTGAGTTCAGCAGTAGCCTGGGGGTAGAGCAGGGGCAGCCGGGGGATGCAGAGGAAGTAGGGATGAATATCGTGAGAGATGAAACAGGGACTGTAGATAGTGTGGTGAGTGTGAGAGGAACAAATGTGGAACCAGGTAAACGGGTGGGAGATGATGTAGCGGGACAGGTGAGGACCGGGGCTGTGGGACAGGTGGAGGCTGTTGGCACACAGCAGGAGCTGCCGTCTGGCTCTGGGAGGCAAACAGAGCTTCAACAGGCTGCAGACATTAATGAGGTGACAGAGATGGACACAGACGGTGAGGGGGATTCTGACTGTGTTTCAGTTGCAGATAGTCTCTCTCAGAACGCAGAGATATATTCTTTGGAAGAGATTAATGTCTTTTTCGATGAGTCTTTTTGGCAAATCAGTAGAAGTGAGAGAGTTTTTCCCTGACACTAACAAGTTTCGTGAGCACTCTTCAGAAAGTTTTAGGGTTAGACCTGCTGGATGAAAAGAAACGCTATCGTTTCAGGAAGCATGTAACTGCTATGAAAAAGGTACGAAAGGAAGCAAAAGAGGGAGGACACTGAAAAGGTCTAAATAATTTCAACACGATCATGCAACACTGGGGTTGCGTTCCGATAATCCAAAAATCAGCTCCTAAATCCCAACCCTATCTCCTATTCCTTGACCTCTGAGTGAAACGTCACAGGGTTAAGGGATAGTGGATAGGAGAATTCAAAAGTACTTAGGTGAAGAGACTGCGGTACTTTAGAGCAGTGGTTCCCAAACTTGTTGTGCCCAAGGCACACCAAAGGACAAGTAAAAATCTCAAGGCACACCTATTGTGCAAAATAGCCCTTATAACACGTGTTATCACTCATATCATGTAAAATATCTGTAAATTTGCATAATTATTTACTAATGCCAAATAAAATGTGACAAAGACAACTATATTACTCATGAAATATGTATTAACGAAATATTTCAGAAATTAATTTGAAACGTTATCAAATTAGGCTTCATCAAAGCAGCAACACACTCATTTAAACCAGACAGGTCACAACATTAAAAATGAGACAAAGGAAATTCAGCACAGAGAACTGTCAATGCAAGGAAGCTGCATTGTCCATGGTCCTGAACTACAAATTATAAATGTAACATTTCAGCAGAGATGGGGTCGTTACTAAAAAAAAGTAATATATTACATATTACTTTTTTAAAAAGTAATATATTACACTACTTCGTTACTCTCTACATAAAGTAACGAGTTACTTTACTCGTTACTTTACTCGCAGGGCCGGCCCGCCCCTCCCTGCAGGCAGATCACGCAGACTGCTAAAGTTTCAAATGTTCTCTTTAGTTCAGTTTCCATTGACTGATCCAGATCCTGAATGTTTTCCTATCTGACTGTGGCTGTTCTCTGTCTCCTGCTATCTGTATATTTTGCGCAGTCTATCTCTGCTCACTCTGTTGCGTCGGCGTGTTCTCCTGCGTGTTGGCCATGTGTTGCACTGGAACCAGACACCGCAAAGACTTCAGCCGAGCACGTACGAACTGCGCATGCGTGAGTGGCAATAACTCTCCTTACCAGCAGGCGGCGGTAGTGTGTATTCGTCATTCAAAACAGGCAACAACCGGAAGACAGAGAAGAAGAACAGACTGTGATATAAACAAACAACAAATAGCTGTGCGGTCGCTCCACCTTAGCATGTGTTCTTTGCAGGTGCTTTTTGAGGTTTGACGTGGTGTTTCCAGCAGTGGATAACAGCTTCTGGCCTGGACACAGTTTGCACCTCACCGTCACATTCCTCTCTATTCTTCGAATGAACTCAAAATAATTACGTACATATAAACCTACAAAGTACTGATATAGTCAATTAAAAAATAATTATTTTTGTGTAGTTGTATATTGCAATAATAAGGTATGGTTGTCACAAAATCCCACGGCACACCCGGACTTGCCTCACGGCACACCGTTTGGGAACCACTGCTTTAGAGAATCGACTGCACTTTCACTATCCGACGTGTTCATGATGCGCCAGCGGACGTCCTGAATGTGCGTCTGCTGCTGTGGGGAAACCATGGAAACCACAGTTTTCTATACAGCGGACTACAACATGGATGTTCAATAAGAACGAGGGACTACTGTGAACTCATCTAGAGACTCTGCACCGTGCTCTGATGCTGCTGCTTTGCTTTATGAACGTGGACAACAGAGAAACAGATTCTTCATGACCAAAGTTGGAATTGAAATAAAAAAGGAAAGTGACACTTATGCTCGTCACCCTCTCCCTCCGGTCCACATTAATACAAATGATCCCAATACGTATGATTGTATGAACTATGAAAAGATCTTAAAATAAATATAAATGTCCATCCATCCATCCATCCATCTTCTCCCGCTTATCCGTGGTCGGGTCGCGGGGTAGCAGTTCCAGCAGAGAGCCCCAAACTTTCTTTTCCCTGGCGACATCAACCAGCTCTGACTGGGGGATCCCAAGGCGCTCCCAGGCCAGCGAAGAGATATAATCCCTCCACCTGGTCCTAGGTCTACCCCTTGGTCTCTTCCCAGCTGGACGTGCCTGGAACACCTCCCTAGGGAGGCGCCCAGGTGGCATCCTAACTAGGTGCCCGAACCACCTCAACTGGCTCCTTTCGACACGAAGGAGGAGCGGCTCAACTCCGAGTCCCTCCCTGATGACCGAACTTCTCACCTTATCTCTAAGGGAGACACCAGCCACCCGGCGGAGGAAACCCATCTCGGCTGCTTGTATCCGCGATCTCGTTCTTTCGGTCATGACCCATCCTTCATGACCATAGGTGAGGGTAGGAACGAAAATGGCCCGGTAGACAGAGAGCTTTGCCTTCTGGCTCAGCTCCCTTTTCGTCACAACAGTGCGGTAAAGCGACTGCAGTACCGCTCCCGCTGCTCCGATTCTCCGGCCCATCTCACGCTCCATTGTTCCCTCACTCGAGAACAAGACCCCGAGATACTTGAACTCCTTCACTTGGGGTAAGGACTCATTCCCTACTTGGAGTGGACAGTCCATCGGTTTCCTGCTGAGAACCATGGCCTCAGATTTGGAGGTGCTGATCCTCATCCCAGCCGCTTCACACTCGGTTGCGAACCGATCCAGTGAGTGCTTAAGGTCGCAGACCGATGAAGCCATTAGAACCACATCATCTGCAAAAAGCAGTGGTGCAATCCTTAGTCCACCGAACTGCAGACCCCCCCCCCCCACGACTACGCCTCGAAATCCGATCCATGTATATTACAAACAGGATTGGTGACAAAGCGCAGCCCTGGCGGAGGCCAACCCTCACCGGAAATGGGTCCGACTTACTGCCGAGGACCCGGACACAGCTCTCGCTTTGGGAGTACAGAGAATGGATGGCCCTGAGTAGAGACCCCCTCACCCCATACTCCCGCAGCACCTCCCACAGTAACTCCCTGGGAACTCCGTCATACGCCTTCTCCAAGTCTACAAAACACATGTAGACCAGATAAGTGTACTCCCAGGCCCCCTCCAGGATCCTTGCGAGAGTAAAAAGCTGATCCGTCGTACCACGACCAGGACGGAATCCACATTGTTCCTCCTCAATCTGAGGTTCGACAATCGGCCTGACCCTCCTTTCGAGTACCTTGGAGTAAACTTTCCCGGGGAGGCTGAGTAGTGTGATGCCTCTGTAATTGGCACACACCCTCTGATCCCCCTTTTTAAAAAGGGGAACCACCTCCCCGGTCTGCCACTCCTTCGGTACTGTTTCCGACTTCCACGCAACGTTGATGAGACGTGTCAACCATGACAGTCCCTCAACACCCAGAGCCTTCAGCGGCTTCGGCAATAGAGGCTTTGAACACCGACCACTCTGGTTCAATGTCCCCAACCTCCACAGGAATGCCCGAAAAGCTCCGCCGGAGGTGCGAGTTGAAGGCCTCCTGAACTTGGGCCTCCTCCAGATGTTCCCAGTTCACCCGAACTACACGTTTGGGCTTACCAGGTCTATCCAGAGGCTTCCCCCGCCACTCGACCCAACTCACCACCAGATGGTGATCAGTTGACAACTCTGCCCCTCTCTATACCCGAGTGTCCAAAACATACGGCCTCAGGTCCGATGATACGATAACGAAATCGATCATGGACCTTCTGCCTAGGGTGCTCTGGTACCACGTACACTTATGAGCATCCCAGGGTTTCCGCTAGGATTTTTTCTCGCCGGTCAAATGTCCGGGCAGAATTCATTTTACCGGACTAATTTGAAACTTAACGGTCATATTTCAATAATAATAATAATAGTTGTGTAGCAGAGTTTCCGTTAGCATGTAATTACCGGACTATGAGCAGATATGCTTCAGTTTAAAACTCAGTTCACGGGGCTCATTTTTATATTGCTTCAGTTTATAATCGTAACAGATCGAAAAATTCAGATTCATTTTTCAATAAATGATTCCACAAACAACAAACAACATAATTATTACATTCAAACAAACTACTTGTAGTAGATAACGTACATTATTCAGAAGTTTACATCAACTTTGAATAATAACACGGGAGAAACGGATCCTCTCTTTTCCCCTCTCTCTCCTGACAGCACGTCAGTTTCTCATGCAGCTCCTGCAGCTCGCTAAACAGAGGGCGGGGCTTCAGGTGATCCTGCAGAGCTGCGTGTCTCGGTCAGACTCAGCAGCTGATCTGATCTCTCTCGCGTCCGGTTACACTTCACTCGCGTTTATGTCCATATCGATCAGATCCAGCTCTCCTGATCGGCCTTTATAGAGAGCACCGAACAAACTATTAAGAGGGAATATCGGTCGATAATGACCGGCGGCCGATCGATCGGAGCCTCCCTAATTATTACCAGACATTTTGACCGTCAGGTTTTGAATTTACCGGTTTTTTATAAATTTTACCAGCTAAAAACCGGTAATTACCGGCTAACGGAAACCCTGGAGCATCCTTATGTTCGAACATGGTGTTTGTTATGGCCAATCCATGACTAGCACAGACGTCCAGTAACAAACCACCACTCCGGTTCATATCAGGGGGGCCGTTCCTCCCAATCACGCCCCTCCAAGTGTCTCCATCATTGCCCACATGTGCGTTGAAGTCTCCCAGCAAGATTAAAGAGTCCCCTTCAGGAGCCCCAGACAGGACTCTTTCCAGGGTCTCCAAGAAGGCTGAATACTCTGAACTGCTGTTGGGTGCATAAGCACACACAACAGTCAGAGTTTTCCCCCCCATAACCCGCAGGCGTAGGGAGGCAACCCTCTCGTCCACTGGGGTAAACTCCAACAACGAAGCACCTAACCGGGGACTTGTGAGTATCCCCACACCCGCCCGGCGCCTCACACCTTGAGCAACTCCGGAGAAGAATAGAGTCCAACCCCTATCCAGAAGTAAGGTTCCAGAGCCGACGCTGTGCGTAGAGGTGAGCCCAACCAGATCCAACTGGTACCGCTCCACCTCCCGCACAAGCTCCGGCTCCTTCCCCCCCAGAGAGGTGACGTTCCACGTCCCCAAAGCCAGCTTCTGCCGCCCGGGTCTGGTCCGTCGAGACCCTCCGCTTTCACTGCCACCCTTCTGGCAGCGCACCCGACCCCATCGTTGTTTCCCGTAGGTGGTGGGCCCGCGGGACGGAGAAGCGGAGGTGTTGCCCACGTTGCCTTTTCGGGCTGGGCCCGGCCGGGCTCCGTGGCAAGCCCGGCCACCAGACGCTCGCCGACGAGTCCTCCTTCTGGGCCTGGCTCCAGAAAGGGACCCCGGGCTTCCTCCGGGCCGGGTATCCTCACTTCTTGGTTTTTCTTTCATGAGGTCTTTTGAACCAATCTTAGCCTGGCCCCTTGCCTGAGACCAATTTGCCATGGGAGACCCTACCAGGAACACAAGGTTCCAGACAACACAGCCCCCAGGTTCATCAGGGCACACAAACCTCTCTACCACGGTAAGGTGCTGGTTCTTCAGAGAGGTACAAATGTATTTATTATAAACGTTAGTCCTTAACATCTATCACTGTGTATATCACCATTCAAACATCTTAGCAAGCGAACTATCTAACTCTGAAACTTTGAAATAGTCCCATACTACCGACGACATGTTTGTTTACTGTCCTGGCTTCACGGCCGCACACCATTTACGTCACAGCCAGGCATTAGTTAGGGAGCGCTGGATTTGTGAAGAACTCCCCTCTTCCTAAACCACTAATACCACAGTACTGGCAAAACGGGAGGAGCCGAGTGAAAAACAAGCGCCCCTCATCCCAATCCACCCACACCGCAGGATCTTTTTCTTTTTTTTTACCCAAAAAATATATTGTATATTATCGGGCTATTAATACTTTTATCGGGATGACGTCATAATTCCTAATATCGGACCGATAATTATCGGGCCGATAATTATCGTGCACCACTCATTTGCACACATCTTGTGTCCATATATTTCTGCTTTGGTGGTCATGCCACACCGTGCACGTGCATGCATACGCGAGTCATGGTGAGATATCTGGACTAAGAGGTTGCTTTTTCTTTGCACAGCATGAAAGAAAGGCAAAATGAATGTGCTGTGATTTTAGTTTTTTTAAGCAGAGGTCAATCATTTGTACGGCCCTCGGAGGATGTTGAAAAGATTGAAATGGCCCTTGAGAGGAAAAAGGTTCCCCACCCCTGCTTTAAGGGTTGCTTCTTTAAACATTAACGGGGGTAGAAGTGCACAGAAAAGAGCTTTAGTGTTAGAGGTCTTTAATCAGAAAAAATTGATTTCTGCAGGAAACGCACAGTGATAGCCTGAATGAGACGGACTGGGGAATGTGGTGGGGGGGCTAGTATACTCAGTCATGGCTCAGACCTTAGTGCTGGAGTAGCTGTTTTGTTCTCCCCCTTTAAATGTTAAGATGTGATCCAGCACAGAGATAGTGGCAGGTAGAGCCTTGATGGTGAAAGTGGAACTGTTTTCACTTTAATTAATGTTTATGCACCCAATCAGGGCCCTGCACGTGTATCTGTGTTTCAGTTATTAAAAGACAAGCTAGACACTAGTGTACAGGGGGAGTGTGTTATACTGGGGGGGGGGACTGGAACGCTTGCACTAATGTCACTTTAGACAGAATAGGACGGGAGCCTCATCCTCAGTCGTCCCTTTACTGTCACAGGTGATAAGAGAGGCTGACTTAGTGGATGTGTGGAGGAGGAAGCATCCCTCTGTTAAACAGTGCAGCCAGGCTAGACAGATTTTACATGTCTGCTTCTTTTAATACTGGTGCAGTGAACTGTCACATCCAACCGAACAGATCGTTCTGGCAGTTTAATGTTAACATTTTACAAGATTTGATTTTCTGTGAGCATTTTCAATTGTTTTGGATCAACTGGAAATCAAAGAAAGAGTATTTTCCCTCCCTGAGTCAGAGGTGGGAGGTAGGAAAGGCTCAGATTGGAGTGTTCTGCCAACAGTATACAGCCTACTCCACTGCAAACATTAGGAGAGCTATAGAGCCGTTAGAGAGGGAGATCAGAGAGTTAGAGAGAGTGTCTGCTCGAAATATAGAACAGTCCCTCCTAAAACAACAACAGCTTAACTGTTTTCTTCAGGAGAAAGCCAAGGGAGCTCTGATCAGAGCCCGTTTCACTTCCATGAGAGACATTGATGCACCAACCACCTTTTTCTTCAACCTGGAGAGCTCTGTGGGCCAAAGGAAGCAGATGGTATGTCTGCGTCTCCCCGATGGACAGGTAACCTCTGAACCTGCTGAGATGAGGAGGAGGCATGCAGTGTCCTTCTACAGGACCTGTTCAAAGCCGAAGGTTGTGATGTGGAAGCTGCTGATGAACTTCTTCAGGGTCTTCCACAGCTGAGTCCAGCCAAAGGTGACACCCTGGCAGGGGCGGACTGGCCATCTGTAGAATCTGAAGAACCACAGAACGGCCGATCGTCAAGGGCCGTTGACGGCCGGCCGGCCCTTTAAACATTTTTTGTTTAACGTCATCATTTAAGTTGCGCTGACGGCCGACAGCGGCCACTAATGCAGTTGTGTGGTTCTTATCTGTCAAATAATCACACACAAAGAAGAAAAAAGACCGGCCACACGAAGAGAAGGGATTAGACGCCGCGGCAGACAGGGAGAATGAAAAAACATGGATACAAATCAAAGAGAACGAAAAGAAAAAGGTGGGGCCGAGAAGACAAGAGAAAAAAAGGTGAAGTCACTCGCAGGTGAAGCATATCAATGTCGCAAATTGACAGACCTTTTTGGCAGCAGCGCTGCTACAAGCACTATCAGCAGCAGCTTAGAACAAGTGCAAGATGATGAAGAGAATGATGAGGGCGCGAGTTCAGATATACAGCCAGCCTCCTGCGTTCATGATGAGGGACAGAGTTGAGCTGCTGGAAGAACCAGCTCAACTGGCACATACAAGTGCAGGGCAAGAGGTGGGTGAGAATTATCCCTTGAACTCAGTGGCGTTTTCTCCTGGAGGCCAAGGGAAGCCAGGCTTCACCTGTTTTTTTGGATTGTAGTTATAATTTTAATAAATAAATAAAAACACAATGGTTTAGTTTCGGTAATTATTCTGCCGGCCCGTCTCTCCCCCATTCTCATTGAGTATTTTACAAATAGTGAAACAGCGCCCCTCTAGATGTTATGGTGAAACAGTAGATTGCACTCTCTGTTGCGAGAGGAGGCTAGCCGAAATTGGCTTCCCTTGGTGAACAAAAATGGAGGGATTGACCAATCAGATGAGGCTCACGTCATGCCTCACAATCCAATCAAATCGCATCAACTTCAGTTCGTACTGTAACTGTCATCACCGCCCTTAGAAGGTAGCAAGCAACTGAAGCAATTATGGAGGGTGGAGATTTGGAGTATTTCATCAAAAATAATATTACTAAACTTCCGCTACAGCAGCAACTAAAAATGAAATCTGATGACAGGCCAATGCCCAAACTGGAGCTGTGTACAGAGAGGAAAAAAGGAGCGAATCGGACGTAAAACTTTAAATAATAAACAGCAGATTTCTAACATTTGACATTTCATGTGGCCGGACGGGGTCAGTTTCCAGGGCAGTAGCGTGGCGTGGGAAAAAAATTAGGACTTACACACGCCTGTTATCTAACCGACATGTCCGCACGCACTCTCCAGCCCAAACTCTAATAAGTATTCATTCACAAACTAAATCACCTTTGACGTTTTACGTCCGATTCGCTCCTTTTTTCCTTTTTTCCACAGCTCCAGTTTGGGCATTGGCCTGTCATCAGATTGTACAAAACATTCTGGGCTTAGCCCACAGTGGCGGCGGCCGCAGCGCTACAGTGGAATTTTCTACTGCAACACTCTCCACACGCACACACAGTACACCCGCGACTGTTACAATAAAGGCTTGATAATCAGCTCACAGCATATAGGCAGGAGTAAAGTGCTATTTTTTATGAGTGGGGGGCGGACCTCACCTCCTCTAAGGGGGTCCGGGGGCATGCTCCCCCGGGAAGGTTTTTTTAAAATATTGAAGTCAAAAGCATCAATCTGGTGCACTTTGAGAGCAACATTAAGAGATCTATGGATACATCTCTCAGCACCCAGATTAAACAGAACTGTAAACAGATTTTCTTTTTCTTTATGGATATTTTACAAATCACTCCCCTTTCAAACTGTATTCTTGTTTTACTGCCATATAGACTATAATGATCATATGAAGGTGTGTCGCCGGAAATAATCTTTTGAATAATTTGTGACCAAACCGTTTGAGACCCACTGAGATAACGACACATTCACACCAGCCTTTTATACTCCGGTTGAATCTAACCCTGGTGCGTTTAGCCGCTTGGTGCGGTTCATTTGGGTTGGTGTGAACGCAATCTGAGACCTCTGAAGTGAACTAAACAACCGGACTCTGGCCCGCTAAAATAGGTGGTCTCGGAGCGCTTGCTTGCGAACTCTGGAGCGGTTCATTGCTGGTGTGAACGCAGTCCGCACCAAAACATAGGAAGCTTTTCATTTCATTTCAAACCTTTATTTAATCAGATTGGTCCCTTGAGATCATAGATCTCTTTTTCAAGGGAGACCTGCTAGTATTTACGTGTCACAAGAACGCGGATGTCTTCAAGAATCTTTAGCGAAAGAGTCTTTCAAGACATCCGCGGTTGTTAATTTAAAGAGTAAAGGAGAATTAAGTGTTGAACAGTGTTGTGTAAAGTAAAAATGCTCCGTCAACTACATAAAAGTAAGAAACAACCTGTCGTCGGTGAAACGCCCTCCTCTGCAGAACGTCTCTCATTATGGTATAATGTTTTTTAAACGGACGTTGTCTGATTATATAATCATATCCTGGCTCCAAAATGGTGGAATGAGCTCCCCATTGACATCAGGACAGCAGAAAGCTTACACACCTTCCGGCGCAGACTGAAAACTCATCTCTTTCGACTCCACCTCGAGCAATAGAACTATTAACAAAGCACTTATATACTAATAAAGGGCTGGCTTACCTAAAGCCTGTTTAGCTCTATGAAACCTGATGTACTTTATGATTCTATTTTCTTCAAGTTTGTATTTTGTTGGTCGAACACACTTATTGTAAGTTGCTTTGGATAAAAGCGTCAGCTAAATGCAATGTAATGTAATGTAATGTAATATGCGTGGGCCGCTAGTGTCTGTTGGTCTCCAGATTAACAGCAGCATGAGAATAACCTGCAGAAAATGCCGATGCTCCACGGCGGAGGCTCCGGTAGAAATGTTCTTGTGGTAGCGTTTAGCTTGTTTGAACCATGACGTCGCGCCGCGTGAATCACGGTCTCTTTGAAAGGATGGAGACAAGCCGGAAGTTTGTGGCCGGAAATTTGTGGCCGGAAGTTTTGCCGGATATAAATACGGCCGTGGTTCGAAGCGGAGTTTTAGGCGTGGCCATGCTCCTGAACCTATGTTAACAATTAAACTCATTTATTGCACAAAATGGTATAAGAATGCAAACATTAAGATCTGTTCCGTTTAAATTGATTAGAGTCTATCAGCAATTCAGGTTAAGAAACTAGTGTTGCTCTCAGGACTTAGCAAACGCCTGGATGCATACAAAGACATAAATGATCACTTTGTGATGACACTGATCTCCGCAGGCGGGCCAATATTCTCTCCTCGTCATATCCTACTGACTTGGATAAGTCATTAGGAGATGTGCTGATTTAGGGCTTTTGTCAGCACAGAGCCAGATAAAACTCCTGCAAACAGACTGCAGGTGGTGCTTAAACATGGACTACAACATTCCTCAATGTTTTTGTTGCGCTCAGGATTGTTCTCACACTACCTGTAACCAACTGCGAGGGTGAGAGTTCCTTTTCACAGCTTAAAACGCATCAAAAATGAATTTAGGACACCATGGCTCAGAATAGACATTCAGCCCTTTCTTTGATGGCCATCGAGTCTGATCTTGTGAGGGATCTGGATTTTGATGACCTAATCACAGACTTTTCAGAGAGTCAGAGAAAGGCAAGGAAGAAACACTTCTAAAAGGTAAGATCCACTGTCTCTCATACACTCATTCACTCTCTCACGCACACACACACACACACACACACACCACACAGCATCACACACCACACACACACACACACACATGCTAGAGCAACAACACACACACACACGCACACACACCACAGGCAGACACACACACACACACACTGTAGTCCGGGACAACAAAGTTCTTACGGGACACGCCCTGTTTTGCCTCAATACGGGGCGTCCCTGCTAATACGGGACGGTTGCAACCCTAGCACACAGACTCACAGCCAGGCGCAGGTGTATGGGGGTTATTCCCTATCTTTATTCAAGAGCGTGGTATTTAAATTTGAGAGATACTTTATGTATTTATTTCCCTCAAAACCCTGTCCTCGCACTCAATAGTGCCCTGCTGCACTAGATTGCTCTGCTTGTGCTCAAAATGTACGCTTGCCACTCAGATATATTGATGCTTACAGATTTGTTCTGCTCTCAGATTTATTCTGTGCGCGCTCGAAACTTTTGTGCAACAATCCAGTCAAAATCCCTCAACCAATAGGAGGCCAGGTGTCCTTGCGGGTGCGTTCGCTTTACTTATTACAGCGTCCCGTAAGGGCTGTTACTCTTTGGTTTATAAACTCCCGCCCTCCACGGCTTTATAACATAGCATGTACACCATTTCACTACATATATTACTTTTGTAACTCTCAATGTTTGTAACTAATAAAACTCCTTGTGTACTTGTACAGCCAGCCAGTCATATTTTGGCATTAAGTGGGGTGCTGCTCTGAGGTTTTGAGTGATATTACCTAGGTCTTCTTGAGCCATACACTGTCTTGGGATCTTATCCATTGTATCTTTGTCTTGTGATTTTTGACTGAAAGGGCAAAAGGCTAGACCTCCTGTCGTTGAACTATGTGGCTGCGTCCCTGCTTTTGACATATAGGTGTGCGATTTGACATGCCAGATTGACTGAAAATGTGTTGGTAGGATTGGGTAGGCGTGGTGTTACTTGTTGGTTCGTGGGTTGGGGGGGGGCCCATGAGCGCTCAGTGCCCAGGGGCCCCTGGAGGTACTAATCCCGCCTTGGGTGTTGCACAGGGTGTGGGTGATGGTGATTATGTTCAGGAAAGGGTGGTGCTGGTTTTGTGTGAATCAGAAGAAAAGGAGGATGAGGGGAAAAAACTGAAATAATCAATGAACCACAAGGTGATTTGGCAAAAGAAAATGTAGAGACAGGGGAAGTCAGTAAAACGCAGGAGGAAGATATGGATAGTGAAACGCATATGGAAAAAACAGGAGAGGAGAAGAAAACATGGGGTGAGCGGGTGGAGGTTGCTGAGATGGAGGAAGAGGAGGAGGAGGTGGCAACAGAAATGAAAAATAAAAAAAAAGTGCTACTAAAGCAGGAGAAATAAAAAATATATCAACCGTTGCAAAGAGCAGTAAAGTAGTGAGTGAGGGACAGGAAGGAAGAGAGCAAGGGGAGAGGGATGATAGTGGGGATGAATGTGTGTCTGACAGCAGTGATGTGCCAGGTTTTTAATATTTGAGTCATGTTGACTCAAATATTAAAAATATTCACTAAAAAATAAATGTACACAGCTGAAATTACAAGAAATTACCTGGTGCAGACAAAAAACCAACATGGGGTGATAGTGGAAGACTATTTCACATATTTGGCCGTTTTTTGTGCCTCAGCTACACTGTAAAAAAACAAACTGTAAAAAAACGGTAAAAAGTGCTTCCAAACATTTACCGTCAAATTACAGTGAAATACCCTAATTACAATAATTAGAAAAAAACGTAAATTCACAGTAAATATAATTAATTTCCTTTACAGAGAAACACTGTTATTTTACAGGTATCTTTATTTATTACGGACATTATTTAGAGTTAAGCATGTAAATACTGTTATTTTATCATTTTTTTCTAAATTATTACAATCAAACTCTTTCAATAAAGTGACAGAACTTAAAGTTCAGCAGTGAAACACTGTTATTTTACAGGTTTATCTTCTATTTTTACAGTCAATAACCTTTAATAAAAGTACAGCACTAATACTTCTACGGGCAAAAAACCCGTACAAAAAACTGTCAAATGACTGGCAGCAGGCTGCCAAACAAAAACTATAACATTTTTAAAGTAAAAATACTTTAACTAAAATAAAGTGCAAAAGCAATTAATATACAGAAATTGTCCTTAAAGATTTCACAGGAAAACACTTTCCTCTCTTTTCATAATCCATTGTCTTAAAATGTTACATTCAAATACCTTAAATAAAGTTCTGATGAGAAAAACAGTTTTTTACATTTTTTATTTATTAGATTTGTATGAACAAACACTAAAATACAGAACCTAAAGTTCTCCAGCTAGAATACTGTTATTTTCCAGCTTTTTTCTAACATTTTCCAATCAAACAGGTTCAACAAAATGACATCACAAAATGTTCTGTAAGGAACAATTACTCTGAAAATATAAAAATATTTGTAGAATTATAGTACAACTAATGAATACAGCATTTCATATTTAAACATCATACTACATTTTTTAACAGTACATTCTCAACTGAAAATAACAGAAATTACAAAATGGCGACATATGTTCACATTGTCAATTTGAAGGAGCAGTGTGCAGGATTTAGTACGTCTAACAATGGGGATGTAGGTTCCAACCAATGGATAACTTGTTCACTCACCCTCCTATCCCAAGTTTGTAGGATAATGTATATTGGCTGCAAAAAACATGAGGCCCAATCATGTTTCCTCTGTCCATTCTGCGCTGCTGTAGACGTGGCAGTGCAACCTAGAGGACAAACAGATCAGAATCAGAAACGGGTTTATTGCCAGGTAGGTTCACACGTATGAGGAATTTGACTAGGTGTCGTTTTTATTTTGGTTTTTATTTGTACATACATACAAATAAAAAACAAAAATAAAAAAAGTACACAGATAGCAAACTATATTAAGAACACTAATAAAAATATAGTAAGATAGCAATAAAATAAAGCAGTAATTTACATCGAAATAGAATGCAATAAATTATAGAATATAAAATATGTGCAGTAAGCAATATTTAAACATTGCATTATTTACCATCCTGTGATCTCCATTATGTAATGCATAGAGTCTGCATTGTGGCTGAGGTAAAGTGTCAGTGCGGGGGCGGGCCTTGTTGAGGTGGCGAAAGGTTTTGGTCCTGATGGAGCGCAGCCTCCTGCCAGAGGGGAGGGGGTTGAACAGTTTGTGTCCAGGGTGGGAGGGGTCGGCCACTATCTTCCCGCCTCAGGGTCCTGGAGGTCCTGGAGGGATGGCAGATTGCAGCCGATCACCTTCTCTGCAGAGCGGATGACACGCTGCAGCCGGCCCTTATCCTTGGCTGTGGCTGCGGCGTACCAGATGGTGATGGAGGAGGTGAGGATGGACTCCATGATAGAGGTGTAGAAGTTCACCATCATCGTCTTTGGCAGGTTGAGTTTCTTTAGCTGCCTCAGGAAGAACATCCTCTGCTGGGCTTTTTTGGTGAGGGAGCAGATGTTCTGCCCCCGGTTTGAGGTCCTGGGCGATGATGCTGCCCAGGAAGCGGAAAGACTCCACAGCAGTTACTGGGGAGTCACACAGAGTGATGGGGATGAGTGGGGCTGCGTTCTTCCTAAAGTCCACGACCATCTCCATGGCGTTTCTTATGTACAAAAGTGGTGGGGCACAACAAACTCAGATGTCTATATATAAGCTTCTGCAGAGAGGTTCATGCTGGTGAGGCACTGGCACTGACTCTTCAGGTTTACAAATATATTAAATCAAAATATAATATTATTTTCAAAAGCTTTTTTTGTCTGATGCTTCAATTACTTTTAAACAGACAGTTCAACAGAAGGAATACCCAACAAAATGTAATTTAACATTTAAGTATTGATTGTTCTCTCTTAGTAAGATCCCATTTTCAAATAAAATTGCAGTCGTACCTTGACTTGAAGATTAAGTCCATTTGCCTATCCTTCTGGACAAAAATCTCTATTACTTTTTTGTAAAAGTCCTCCTTATCTTCTTGTAGTTTCAAAAAGTCTATCATAAATCTAATCTAATCATAGATTTTTGATTCGAAAATGATAAAAGTAGGTAGTAACATGTGGATATTATCCGGCTGAACAAAACATGTTGTTTCCCACAGATCTTATTTGAGCTATTTTCTAAAATCCTATGGAGAAATCTCGTTGCTTTTTGTGGAGGGAAGCCATGCGCAGCTTACTTTCCTGGTTCTAGGATGCCTCACTGCAGCTCTCTCTCCTCCTCTTCACACACCACACTTTTCGCGGCACACGTACTTACAGCCAATCAGCTCTGAATGATGTGAGATGACGTGGGGATGGCAGCACTTTGCCCCTATGGTCATTATTTTTTTGCCACACATATTAAATAGGAAAATACTCTGAGCATGCGCAGTGTAGTTTTTGCAGTCACCGTTCACTTAGACAGTCAGAGGGAGGGGCAGGATCGGGTTTTGTCCCACATGGCTCTAAACAGCTCAATAGGCACACACTGTAGACACTAATTAGAAGAACACATACTAACACAGCAATGTACAGACGAATCAGATGATTAAACATGATCTTAACATATATTTTATATAGGCCTATTTTTTTTTTTTTTTTTTGCATTTTGTTGTAATCATTATTTTAATACTTTCTGCTGACACTAGGTGGGGCTGTGCCCCACCTGCCCCTAATGACCAGTCGCCACTGACCATCTCCACTGCCTTGAGAGCGTTGAGCTCCAGGTGGTTTTCCCCACACCAGGTCACCAGATGGTCCATCTCCCACCTGTAGGCAGACTCGTCACCACCAGAGATGAGTCCGATGAGGGTGGTGTCGTCTGAACTTCAGGAGCGTGACAGACTGGTGACTGGAGGTGCAGCTGTTGGTGTACAGGGAGAAGAGCAGAGGGGAAAGAACGCAGCCTTGAGGGGAACCGGTGCTGATGGTCCGGGGGTCAGAGACGTGTTTCCCGAGCCTCACGTGCTGCTTCCTGTCAGACAGGAAGTCTGTGATCCACCTGCAGGTGGAGTCGGGCACGTGCAGCTGGGAGAGCTTGTCCTGCAGCAGAGCTGGGATGATGGTGTTGAAGGCGGAGCTGAAGACCACAAACAGGATCCTGGCGTAGGTTCCTGCTGTGTCCAGGTGCTGGAGGAGGAAGTGAAGTGATAACTATTAGTAAACCATAATGATGGATGTTATTATCAGAACACCAACTTTCTAATACCTTAGAAACTACAACTAGCCATTGGCACGAATGTAATACTTCAGCTTCCTACAACTTTAAAGCTGTGTGGACGTGGCTCTATGAAGAGTCGTTCATATTTTTCTCATTATTTCATAAGTTTAGAAGGGGGGAACATAGTCTAACAACAGTTAGCTTTTGTTAATGTTTCCTTAAGCCAAACTTGTGCGACTAGTTTCTGAAATCCCTTTCTCTTAAAGCGAATACATAAAAAAAAAAAAAAAAAAATGGAGCTTACCCTAAAACTAACCACTGGATTGCTTGTCTAACATGACCTAGTCCATAAATGAGGTAAGGGTGGGAACAATCAAACGCACCCTCCAAGGCACTGCATGTTAGCGAAGTACAACTGGGATTTCGAAGAGGAAGATATGCTTGGTAAATTCTTAATAAAAAAGAAAAAACCAACAAATTGAGCACTTGAGTTTCATTAGCAGCGCCTAGCTACAGCTGCGGAGCTTCGGGCAATACCGCTAACAGTCTATTTCCTTCAAATGGTACATATCGATTAATCTATATTGTCATCTTCAGGTGATGAAATCTGCCTAATGTCTCTGTACAATAAGATTCGAGCATTTTGTAATCCAGTGAGGAAATTCAAGCCAGTAAATATTGATTGATTAAACAACACTAAATAAAATGGGTAGGGTTTTCTTCAAACTCAGACTCTCTGCTGCGGCTGTTACCTTCAAAGGACAAACAATTGTCTGATGATCTTTGTTGAACAAAGGTCTGATTGTCCTGTTCATGTACAATGTGGGGTATTTTAAATTACTTTACTAAACCACATTGAATATTATGTTAGACACAAGTTAGTTATTACTCACATATCAAAGTCTTTTCATCTGCAAGATGGAAGAATAGCTGGGTGCTGCCTGGAGAGACTGATGAGGAGTCACTGACTGGCTTCAGCAGCTTTCCACACAAAGCCAATCACATCCTTCTTCCATAGTCCTCGCTGTCCACTGGTGCTCTGTCAAAAGAGTGAACATCACAGCTGTCATGTTAACCCTTTGTTAAAGGCCCTGACACACCAACCCGATGTTGGCCGTCAGAGGCCGTCAGAGGCCGTCGAGCATTCGCGGCGCCGTAGTCAGGTGTGTGTGTCCCGCACCGTCTGCCGTGACAAGCCTTAATTTCGACTGCACTGACCGAACATGTTGAATCGGCCCATGCATCGGGTCAGGCAGTCGGACCAAGCATCACTCTGATTGGCTGTTCAGCTAGCGAATCAGAAGCGAAACGGAAGTGAGGGACGTAAACAAACGATTTACAGCGATTTCTTCGGTCGTTAATTCAGAAAAAAAACCTAGTGCGCTCTGCCTGGCTACGTTAGCTAGCTGTTTATATTTGCACTTCCAGGATATTTGCACCTCCAGGAAAATGGCGTATTTATATATATATATGGCGCATGTTGCATTGTGGGTAGCTCGTGACGTCACTGTGTGTGAAAGAATGGCTGATAGCTCCAGTGCCGCACGAAACATGTTTTCGATGGACGAGAGGTAAATGGAACGCACACGCTATTTGTTGTTTGTTTATATCATGCAGTCTGTTCTTCTGCTCTGTCTTCCGGTTGTTGCCTCTTTTGAATGACGAATACACACTACCGCCGCCTGCTGGTAAGGAGAGTTATTGCCACTCATGCACTGAAGTCTTTGCGGTGTGTTCCCGTGCGACACATGGCCAAGACGCAGGAGGACACGGTGACGCAACAGTCGGCGTCGGCGAGTTCTCTGGTGTCTGTTTGGTGTGTCAGGGCCTTTACACCAACACCAATTTTTATTTTTCCTTTCTTACTTTTTTAATAAAGATCACGTTTGTATCACTACAACATGGGTCAAAAATGTCCCGTATTCATGTTATTTCATGCAATGGCTGAGTGTTTCTTTAAATACATTGTTTTGATTACCACAAATCATTATTTAATTCTCCCCCGTGTGATAAAAATGCAAAGAAATAAAAGATACTTTAATAATAATTTTGTTAAAAATAATTATTTTAGCAGAGATTTGGACCAAGCATGTATGATGTAGTAATACAACAACTATTTTAGTTCATACACTGTTACATTAGCTAGTCATGTTAGGTTGTAATATATAGAGCAGAGCTAACTAGCAAGTTAGCCAAAAGTTAGCGGTTAGCAGTGTATGCTATGATAGCTGTTGGCTACTGAACATTAACAAACTGGATTCCGCTGTAAAAAAGCTGTGAAACTTTGCAATAAGATTGGCGACAACACTGTGACACCCTGCTGCACGTTTATGTGTAATCGTCCCGTGTTGGAGATGAGAGGGTGGCGGAAGCACTGCAATAAGCTGTAAGCTAACGTTAGCAGCCACCTTGTTAACCTGAAAAGCCTGATTCGTGGGGGAAGACGCAACATCTTGCAAGAAACAGCATCTCAGGCTTCTTAAAATGTAACAACCTATTAATGATGCTTAACCACTTAACGGGAAGAAACTCAGCTAACTGACGATACTAACCATTTGTAGCTAAACGAAATTCAAGTCTAACACAAAGCAAATCAGCACTTAGTAGGGGTGTAACGGTTCACAGAAGTCACGGTTCGGTTCGTACCTCGGTTTGGGGGTCACGGTTCGGTACGGGTTCGGTATTTATTTTTGAACAGTAGTGCAAGTTTCAGTCTCAAAATAAGGAACTCTGATATTTTGAATAATTAACTGTATTAAACAGTTAAAAACAAACCATAAACAGTACCACACACACTCAGATGGCCATATTATCTATAATGGCTGATGTCAAACAAAAAGGTTTCATCAAGCTGTAAAACTAAAAAGAATGTCTTACATCATAAATAATAAGAAAGTGTTTCAAGAGCACAAAGTCGTTGAAAAACATATGCCAAAAGCTTTCGTTATTTATTTTGGTCTCACGGCTTTCATGTCTATTGGCTTCTTAAAAACAGCGGGGATCAGTTGTTGAACTGCTGTTGTCTTTTGCCGGGCTCCGGTGATTGGCAAATCTGGGTGATGCCTTCTGATATGATTTAGCATGTTTGGCGTGTTCCCATTAGCATACCGCACCGCTATCGAACAACGCCGACACACTGTCCTTGTCAGATCCACCACTCGCACACTCCATCGTTATTGTAGTCCACAGGGAACCCGAAATGTTCCCACACAGCTGATTTAAAAGAAGCAGGTGGGTTCTAGCTCCTGTGTGTTATCTGAAAATCGCCATACTAACTTTTCTTCTTCTTGTATTTAGTTCGTTTTGTTGTTGTGTTTCTTCTTGTTCTTCATTTGTTGTTTAAGGGCGGCTGGAAAACAGCTTTTAGGCGAAATACCGCCCCCTGGATTATAAATAGTGTAGTGATGCTGCCCTGAAGGACAGACTTTTTTCCCACTCGAAAAAAAAAGGCGTATTCGCCGTGTGACTGCATGTGCCGAAGCGTGACGTCCGAAGCGTGACGTCCGAACCGTGACGGTACGGGACGAATACGGATACCGTTACACCCCTAGCACTTAGTGAAAACAGCTAACGGGGCTAACGCTACTTTAGCACATAACTGGCAAAAGCGACCTTTTCTACGTCATGCTATCTGCACAAACGTATCATATGAAAGCTGAGATTCCACAGATTCCCTTAAAGCAGGGATGGGCAAATGGCGGCCCGCGGGCCGCATGCGGCCCCCACCTCCTCTTTTTGCGGCCCTCAGATTAATTTATAAACAACGTAATTAATAAAAAAAAATGTTTTACTTGTAGTACTGATACCGTCCATTAGACTCCTAGTTACGTCGCGAGCTGTGTAGATGATTTCAAATACCGCAAAATAATCTGTGACGCATTTGTGTATATTGTGTTTGTTTCTCGGGGAAACCCTCACAAGAAACACCGGCTGTTGTTATGCCTGCTGTGACGTTAAGTTGCCTCTTGTAATTATGCCTTTACAAGCTTAAAAGTTGTTTTTATCATCTGAATTTGGCGAAACAAGTTTAATATTCTTAAAACCAAGACTTTGTTTATTTGAAATCAGATGAAAACAAACTGTCACGGACCCTGCCATGTTATCTATGATTACTACGCTTTTCATTCGTAATTTCAGCGGGAGGGAGGGGGAGTGGTGCTGAGGAACAGCAGAGTGCGGGCTGACAGGTGTCTGTGTTGACATTCCCCTTATTGTGGAATAAGGGGAATGCAGAGACTGGCTACAAGTGTTTTAGGTTCAAGTTAGACAACTAATGTCTGGGTTAGTGTCCATGACTTAATGTGTATGTCATCTAATGGTTAATCTCAATACACACACATTTTCCGTGCTTTCCAATAGTTTAAAATAGTTTTATTCCACTGTTTAATAACCGGTTCAATACAAACATGCCACTTGTAAAAATGAAATAACATTTCTGTGAACTGATATTTGTTTAGTGAGCTTATGGGAACATCCTCTAAGATGTTCCCATTTTTTTGGGATGTTCCCTTTGATTGTAAAATGTCAATGAAGATGTCAGACTTAGTATATTTGTTAATAATTACATACAACAGATGGCATTTGTGTGTGTGTGTGTTCCAAGTGAATCTGCGGCCCCCTGGTGGCCAGTACATCAATGATGTGGACCCCACCACCATCAAAGTTGCCCATCCCTGCCTTAAAGGAGACCTATCATGCTATATTTAAATGATATAGTGTATGACCATACCTATATAAGGTATATTTATACATTTTATTTTTCAAAATACCAAACAGATCATTTTTTAGACATGCCTCGTTTCGCTCATTTTCGCTCTATTCCAAGCCCGTCTTTGAAAATTCTGAGCAGCAGCTGACCACGCCCCCTGCAGAAGAGCTGGCATGAGCCGGCGAGAGTCACATTACCGTGCTTGCTGTGATTACGAGTGTCGAATAAACATGTCATCTCAGAGCAATGCATGTGTTCAAGCATATTATCAATTTGATCCAGAAACTGACCCTGAAGCAGCGGAGGTTTTGGTGGAGGTGCAAAAATCTCGGTTGCAGCAGGACGTTTCTGAATGGTTAGCTGACAAGCTGTTGTCCCTATTTATTTTACTGTTACGATGCTTGCTCCTTATTCCGTTCATATTTTGGCTAATTAGCAAGAATGCAATGTGTACAGTTTGTAACGCAAAACAGCGATATATATATATATATTTATAAAGGGAGACATTCATATTTTCAGCATATATACAATGGCCTCATTGCGTTTATTAATAGTTTACAGTCCTTTTCTTCCAACATCGTGCAACAACCGTTGGAAAGTTGAATAACTTAGGATGATAAAAAGTATAACTCCAACAACACCTCAGTTGTCAGCAATGTGTGTAGTTTCATGTGTTTTTAAAAGCTCAGTTATTGACTTCTTTGTGCAATTGCGCCACGATGCCTTCTGAACGGAGAATGTGTGCTGCATGGAGATACCACAGGTAACATTTTTGACAGCTTTACTAAGTTGTCTGTTTAAATACATTTTTCACATGTCATTCAATATATGTTTATCACAATGTGTCAAGACGGATGCAGTAACTTGAGGACTCTGTAACCTGTATGGTGGAACCATCCTGGATTGGAGCCTGTGTGCCTAAATGTGTTCTCCCTGCAGAATGCGTTGAATATTTACAGAGCTGAACATGGTGGACTACAGTTGAGGCAAATAGAGCAGTGAGTGGTTTGTTTGTTTTGACTGAAATTGTAAAACGAATGCTAATATTGTTCATGGAAATAAATACTGGTGTATATGGCTTTATGCAATCTTTCATTCTGTCATTGTACATGTACTATTATATTATATACTACACAGCAATGGCATAACACACCCATGTGTACGACAAAAAGTCCACATACAACCTTATGCTTTTGAAATCAGAATATTCTTTACCCATCCAAACATGAATAATCACGACACATTTTGATATCAACTCGGAACTTTATTGTCAAAATCAACGGTTAAAAAAACCCATAAAAAAAACTAAATGTAGCCTACTTGTATTTTGTATAAATGACACTAAATATTTTTACAGAAGCTTTGTGAGCTGGTGCTGGGGCTTCCTTGGACGCAGGATCAGAGTGGTGATTCCGGCCTGCGTTGTCCTCAGGATACGCAGGGAGTTTCCTGATCCGTGAAATGTCGATGTTGGGTTCAGACAGCAGCCAAATTGAACCGTGTAGCATACCCGGCGATGACCTCCTCCCTGTCAGGTCGCTCATAATGGTGCAGGGTCCACAAAGACTTGGTCGAAGATGAGGTCCATCAAGTTGGCCACGTAGGGCTGTGCAATGGTAAAAAAAGCACAACAAAAAATGTGGTTTAGATTAGTATATGCATGTAAAAAACTGAAACTTCTTTCTAATTTTTTTATTTTATATTTGTAAATAGTTGTATAATAAATATTTTAAACACTTGTGGGGATGTGGGGTCAGTCTTTACTGGTTTTGCTCTGCATTCTCCCTTCCTGGCCTTTGGGAACTGCAGTTTATACAGAGGGTTTCCAGTGGATGTAGTGGCTTGTGCATGCTCAGCGTTTTCATTGTAGTGCAGGGCTGCCAGGTACAGTCTAACATTTCCGCCATGATAAAAAAAATGTAAATAGTAGCAAAGGATGTACAAATTGTCACTAATTAGTAAGTATGTGATGTGCTGGAGAACACATAGTTAGAACAAAATCATCTCAACTTAGTATTCAGGATGAGAAAATACTATTTGGATAAATATAGTCTGAAATCCCAAAAGATGGGGCTAAAACTCTCTATTTAGCAAAACTCTCTATTTAGCAAAGCTCTTTGCTTAGCCTTTTCCAATCTGAGTTAGTTTTGAACCGTAACGTGCATGCTGTGTTTCTGACTCAATACAGATGATGTGTTGGAGAGGGGCTGAGCTCAGTAGACTGACTGTAATGAGTGCTAGCAACTAATTAGCCTGTTGCTAGAGGTAAGGCCTTGTCAACAACAACAGACCAACGGGGCTTTAGCTCAGTTTTACTCGTGGTGTGTGTGTCCCCTCGCATACATACACAGTGTTGTATCCTAACACACCCCCATTTATATTCATGTGCGCAAACAAGTAAACACACAAAAGCTTTTACATATAACGCTGCAAAAAACGGCATGTCTCATTAGCGTAGCGTAGCTTAGCTTACAGATCGATGATATCTGATCGTTCTTACAGACTACAATCACAAAAGCTTTTACATATAACGCTGGAAAAACGGCATGTCTCATTAGCGTAGCGTAGCTTAGCTTACAAATCGATGATATCTGATCGTTCTTACAGACTACAATCACAAAGCTTTTACAATAACGCTGGAAAAAACGGCACTTGCCTACAGAAGATTACGTTTGTTATTATAACTCTACTCAATATGATTTTAGAGGGATACAAAATACTAATAAATAGGAGAATAAATACTTGTGTTATCGCCTAGGGCGTGGCTTACAGCCTCACACAGATCGCCATTACGGCAGTATGTCTGAACATGTTAGCAAATGCCTGATAATTCAAATAAAAGACCAAAGCAAAGACTGCGGAGCGTACAAAATAAAATGCTACAAAAATATATAAACACCTAACCGATTACTATTTGGGTTTGAGGCGACATTGATACGGCGAAGCTACATGCTACATGCTACAAGCTAGAGATAGCTTTATCAGGAAAAACACCGCTAAATAAAAACTTACAGCTTCAAAATTGGATGTGTCCTCACTGGCCTGGTCCCGGATGGTTGGTATTGATCCCGGGTTTAGCATTACTTTGGAGGCATATCCGTGTTGGACTTGAGACAAGTTCATAAACATGTCTGTCGTAAAATGTTTGGAACACACAAACAGAAATCTGCCGGGGTCTTCTGGCACATGTCCCTTGTAAATGAAGTCTAGCCACAGATTCATTTCTTTTTCCACTGATGGCATTGCATGCAGTCCCCTGTCCCGAGTCTTGCAGCCAACAACAGCACAACGTTTAACTATCTTAGACATCCTGGCAAGAGCAGGCAAAAACACAGATGTGGGTTGATTTAGCCTGCCGATAGCCTATATGCGAATCAGAGGTTTGGCAATGCACGTGGCCGTGGCTCATTCCCCTGATAGGTGGAGAGTTGACCAATAAGCCGAGGACTTCTCTGTGACGTAGAAAAGTGTTGAAATCTGGATCCGTTTTTTTCAGATCCGTTGCAGCCCCTTTTTTTAATAGAGTCTGGCTGCAGACCGCAGCAAGGAGGCGGATCCTATAGGGGCGTTTCCTATAGTGAACGACGGGAGCCGGCTCTCATTCTCAACAAAGTAACGACATGACTCCCAATAATAATTGAAATGCTTTTATGGATTTAGAAAAAGATTTTATTGATTTAAAAAATAGTTTTATGTATTGATTTAAATTGACATGCATCCACTAAGAAAAGTAGTCCGTTGTTACCGTTTGAACTAACGTAACAACGGCAGGAACTGCTTCTATAGTGTTTTTGAGGAGCTTTTTGATTACAGATTTGAAAAATCGTTGCTTGCTTTAAAAGTAGCACAATTCATTATGTCAAACCTTGAAAGATATCCCCTGCCCTAATGCCAAAAGTAACTGGCAACTGAATATGTGTCGCCGTAGCTATGATGTCTATGTCTGGACCGCTGCGTAAAAAGGAGGGTTTTTGACCCATTACTTCTCTTCTTACTTCTATAAGAATAAAACACGGAGGACGGAGATCTCTTTTTGTCCCCCTCTTCTCCCCGCTGCAGTCTAGCAGTTGATCTCAAAGCACGCTCCCCTCTCCTGCAGGGAGAAAAAACTATATTTATATACTTTATATAGGTTGATACAGTAGCCCCTTTTTTAAAATAGTTTTTATAGGTGTTGCCATTTGTGTAGCGTGGTTCTACAAGCAAGTCAATGCATTCATTGGGTGGTATCAGAGAGTTACACGGGTCTGTAAATGCAATGAAAACAATTGGCCACAGCAAATAATTTATATTAAACATGTAATTTTTACTTTTGAATACTTTAGTACAAAGGATGTCTTGAATAATTTAAGTGATATATGTGTACACATATAAATCATTAGTCAAAACAGGGCTACATTTGATTTAATTAAAAGGTATAATATGTGGTAAACTGAAGAGCCCTTTGGGAGCCGAAAGAGCCGGCTCTTCTTGGTGAGCCAAATGATCCGGCTCACCAAGAAGAGCCGGAATTCCCATCACTAGAACAATGACTTCTTCTGCGAGGATTTATAAAAGCAGCTGGAATCCCTTAAGTTGCTATTGGATAAAAAAAGTTAGGAAACGCCCCTATAGGATCCGCCTCCTTGCTGCGGTCTGACCCATCTCCCTTTTTTAGAGATTTGGCGAAGGAGGAAAATAGAGAGGGTTGTGTTTTCTGACACTTGGTGAGTTCCCTGGAACACCGGGGACACATATTCATGTATACAATACGTACAAAGGTGCATTTTGCATGATAGGTCCCCTTTAAAGTATATGTCTCATCACTCAAAACTGAACAAGAAGAAGAAACGTAACCTTAAATAAAAAAGGATTATCTAAATACTAGAGCCGGGACTCGATTAAAAAAATTAATCTAATTAATTAGAGGCTTTGTAATTAATTAATCGAAATTAATCGCATTTTTAATCAAATATACATATTTGACCTGAGAACAGTGAGAAGCAATTTTCACATGGATTTGACTCCAAGTGGTCTACAGTCGAGTGCAATCCAGTGAGCCAGGGAGCTGGTTATTCTCTCAGACGTGGACTGACTTACTTATCCTGGCCCTGAAACCAGTCATCTGGTTGAGTGTGGGTTGGGTCAGGGTGTGGTTCCTTGCACTCGGAGTCGGGCTAACGTCCACGCTAGCTGCTACATGCTTTGCATTTAGGTGATACTTTAGGCTTGATGTGCTGCGGTGATATGCAAATTCTTTTTTGGCATAATTTGCACACAACCGTGCTCTTATCGACGCTTCCATCCGTCCGTTTTTTATAACAAAATTCCCATCCACGGGGCCGACCAAAGCGGTCTCATCAGCTTGTTCGTTCATGTTTGACTATTGTTCACCGTGGTTTGTTGTTGTTTGAAGTCCCATGCTGAAGTCATGAACGTTAGTTGGTGCTCCAGTATAATCGGTACGCCTGAAACTCATCCAGTGAGAAACGTTCCGCTGTGCAAAAATAAGTGCGATTAAAGTGCGATTAAAATGCGTTAATTTTTTTAACGCGTAAATGTTTGTGTAATTAATTCATCTTAATTAACGCGTTAAAGTCCCGGCCCTACTAAATACATGTTCAACTCCATTACAGTTGCAGGACTCACCACATCTCAATTCTTCTGTTCTCTGTTGACGTCCCGATGCTCATATTTAACGTGTAGATGTAAAACGATCCCGATATTAGTCCATAAACTTGTGAGCAGCAGACATACTAGCTCCGCAGGAGAGCCGCTCAAACTGTTTCAAAAAGTTTCACATTTGATTGACAGGCGCGGACAGTGCTCATTAGCAGGTTTTTTCGATGACGTTTATATTAACCAATCAGGAGTGTTGTGGACTCATTCCAATCCTGCTTGTCTTGTCTGCCGTTGTATGGCTGGATTCTATTCTATCTAAGTGCCGTAGCTTTTTACTTACATTTGACACTTTTTTTTACAGTTAACTATACTAGTAGGCTATACTATGAAAACTACTTTATTTAAACAAAATCATTTTGGGGTATTTCTGCAATATATTACATTTTTTGTGAAGATTTATACATTTATTTAACATTTTAGAGATATTTTATAATAAGATTTATTTTTATTCTAGAACAGTACAAAATACAGTTTTTTGTTTTTTTTACATTTTGTAACATTAAATGTAAGGTTTTACTGCAAAAAAGAAAGAAATGTGCCTTCATTTTACATGCAGTAAAATTATGTGTTTTACATAGAATTCAATGTCATTTAACATTCAAGACAATTAAACAATGGAATTATCCTGTAAAAATGCAGATAATTTCTCATTAAACCAATTTACAGAATAAAACCTTTATTTATTTTAAATAAAAGTAATTTACTGTATTTGTATGGTATTTACACTTACTATAGAAAAACAAGAAAGGTCTGTAAAATAATAGAGTACATTTCTGTGTCAGAAGGTCCATGATCGATTTCGTTATTGTATCATTGGACCTGAGGCCCTATGTTTTGGACACTCGGGTAAAGAGAGGGGCGGAGTTGTCTACTGATCACCATCTGGTGGTGAGTTGGGTCGAGTGGCGAGGGAAGCCTCTGGATAGAGGTGGTAAGCCTCTATCCAAGTTCGGGTGAACTGGGAACGTCTGGAGGAGGCCCAAGTTCAGGAGGCCTTCAACTCACACCTCCGGCAGAGCTTTTCGGGCATTCCTGGTCAGGGAAGCCGTCCGACTAAAGAAGGCGGCCTTCAGGGATTTGTTATCCCGGGGGACTCCCGAGGCGAAGAGAAAGGACAAATTCGGAGAAGATATGGAAAAGGACTTTCGGGCGGCACCAAAGTTGTTCTGGAAAACTGTCCGACACCTCAGGAGGGGGAAGCAGGGAACCATCCAAGCTGTGTACAGTAAGGATGGGACGTTTGAGTGTTAGGGCGTTGGAAGGAACATTTTGAGGAAGTCCTGAACCCGACAACTCTGCCCTCTATTTTAGAGGCAGAGCTGGAGTATGACGGGGGATCAACACCAATCTCCCGGGGGGAGGTCATTGAGGTCGTCAAACAACTCCACAGTGGCAAAGCCCCGGGGGTGGATGAGATCCGCCCGGAAATGCTGAAGGCTCTGGGTGTTGAGGGACTGTCATGGTTGACACGTCTCATCAACGTTGCGTGGAAGTCGGAAACAGTACCGAAAGAGTGGCAGACCGGGGTGGTGGTTCCCCTTTTCAAAAAGGGGGATCAGAGGGTGTGTGCCAATTACAGAGGCATCACACTACTCAGCCTCCCCGGGAAAGTTTACTCCAAGGTACTCGAAAGGAGGGTCAGGCCGATTGTCGAACCTCAGATTGAGGAGGAACAATGCGGATTCCGTCCTGGTCGTGGAACGACGGATGAGCTTTTTACTCTCGCAAGGATCCTGGAGGGGGCCTGGGAGTACGCTTATCCGGTCTACATGTGTTTTGTAGACTTGGAGAAGGCGTATGACCGAGTTCCCAGGGAGTTACTGTGGGAGGTGCTGCGGGAGTATGGGGTGAGGGGGTCTCTACTCAGGGCCATCCAATCTCTGTACTCCCAAAGCGAGAGCTGTGTCCGGGTCCTCGGCAGTAAGTCGGACCCGTTTCTGGTGAGGGTTGGCACCAATCCTGTTTGTAATATACATGGATCGGATTTTGAGGCGTAGTCGTGGGGGAGGGGGTCTGCAGTTCGGTGGACCACTGCTTTTTGCAGGTGATGTGGTTCTAATGGCTTCATCGGTCTGCGACCTTCAGCACTCTCTGGATCGGTTCGCAACCGAGTGTGAAGCGGCTGGGATGAGGATCAGCACCTCCAAATCTGAGGCCATGGTTCTCAGCAGGAAACCGATGGACTGTCCACTCCAAGTAGGGAATGAGTCCTTACCCCAAGTGAAGGAGTTCAAGTATCTCGGGGTCTTGTTCTCGAGTGAGGGAACAATGGAGCGTGAGATGGGCCGGAGAATCGGAGCAGCGGGAGCGGTACTGCAGTCGCTTTACCTCACCGTTGTGACTAAAAGGGAGCTGAGCCAGAAGGCATAGCTCTCTGTCTACCGGGCCATTTTCGTTCCTAGCCTCACCTATGGTGAAGTGGGGGAGTGCATCTGACGAAGAGATAGGTTGTTGTGCTCCCTATCTCTTTTTCTTATCCTATATCTAATAGAATTGCTCGGGTCTTGATAGATTGAGTTGGGAAGTTCAGATCTTTCTAGAGGGTTATCAAGAATAACTTTTATCCAATGACCTTCTCCCTCTCTGTCTGTGTCTGTGTATTCTCTTGTTCCGATTAACCCAGCCAAAATCTTTTTTCTTGTTTTGTATCTATATCTACGCCGGGATCCGGAGTCGAGGCTGATCCTCTTGCTGTAGTCCTGTGTCTTGGATCCTCTATCCTGAGTTCTGGATTAAGTCGTGGACTTCGGGTCGTGGCTGAACCTGTCTCTGCGGTCCTGCCTTGGTTCTCGCCATGCTGCTTCCCTGATGGCTTCCACAGGATTGTAGCTGACATCCTCGTGGATCAACACATCCTCACTCCCAGGTCGGCCTATGTTGACGTTATGTCAAGTCCCCTGCCGGCTTTTTCCAACGCAAGGGGGGGGGCCTTAGCGTCCATTTTCAACGCAAGGGGGGGGGCCTTAGCGTCCATTTTCAACGCAAGGGGGGGGGCCTTAGCGTCCATTTTCAGCTTTCCGGGATGTCCATGTGCTTCTATGGACGCTCATGGAAGCACGGCATTCATTTGTGTCGACTGCAATGTGAGCGTCCATTCTCATTGGATAGCGGAGAATTGTACACCTGGAAGTAAATATTCCCCTTACTGACGATTGATTTTACAGTGATATCTGCACTACTCATCGACTAAAAAACACCAGATTATCCTTGTTAATTACACAACATTGATTGGTTTAAAGTGTGCAATGCTTTTGTATTTTTCCCCTTCGATTCGGAGAAACAAATCTTTTTTCGGAGTAAATGATGGCAGAAGACACTACACTACCCAGAATCCCCAGCTATCATTTCTCCCTGCAGAAAAAGAAAACATGGCCGAACTTCGTTTTATTCTGGGTGTAAAATGCCTATTTTAAAGTTAGTTTGGCCATTAAAATGCGTTTTGATGTCATTTGATGCGAGAAATATGAGTTGTTATTTCAGATTATGTGTGCAGTGGATGTACATGATCTTTAGTTTGCTAGTTATTACGAAGATTACTTCAGGAAATTGCGTCCAACGTTTTCATTGTTACCAAGGTGGTTGCTAGGGACGCTGCTATCGATATTATTTCTGTTATGTTGTGTAACTGTTTAATGGTGTTATCTTTATTGCTACCCCCCTTCCCCGTCAATGTATAGTGTTGGTCCACAGCGCAAACATATTAGTTAACAAAATCCGCATCTAAAGATACGTTATTTCCCCCTGTGCAATTCCAGTCTCACATCTCACAGCACATCGTCATTAACAAATACCGGAAACAGACCGAAAACATTTAAAGAAAAGAAAATAATACCTTATTCCGAGTGTGCTTGCTTTTCTCTTTGAAAGTCATCACATAAAGGCATTGTAATACACGGTTCGGCTGCATTAAATATTACATATCTGCCGTAGTTCTGTATTTATAGCCCTGATGAGAAGACAAACATGAGGAACTGAAAACGTGACGTGGATCATAAATATATCAGCCATTGAACAACATCTTACATTTCTTTTCACACAATACGTCTCCTTGCCGTATCAACACTAATTCGGCTCACTTTTATATTTGATCCAATTGGTAGATAGGCTGTATTTACACCATAAAGGTGCACAGATGATATAAAGAGACACCTGGTGGTTAAAGCATGTTATTGAATTTCATTATTTTTATTATTAGATATTAATAGGATCCCTATAAAGTATATTCATTACTCGTTATTCTCTACTAATAGTTAATTAAAGACTGTATATAATGACTATTTTGCACATCCCGTTCAAGATTTCAAGATGTTCTAAGGTTTATTGACATATCTTATAGGCCTACACAACTATGGTGTAGTTCTGCACTGAATGAAAAACTTGGGTCGCAGGTTCCTCAACAGTGCATTACAAGACATCTATCAATATGTGTGCATACCTCCAGCAATGTTAACTATGTTGAAGCACTTATTTTAACTGATATTATACATAATGTATTATACTCTTATGATGTATGCAGATATTTCATCTCCGGCCTTGTCAGGTATTGAACAATCAATAAATAAAGAACACAGAATTGTTAAATATAAAACACAGAATTTGTGTGATTATACTAAATGATTTTCAAATAAACACCACTGCATATTAACTGTTACACATGCTGATGTAACGCAAATGTTCCAACTTGGGATCAATAAAGTATATCTTATCTTAAGCTGATCGATGGCTACTGCCATATTTGCAAAATGTGCCTCTGAACCTTGACAAGTGCATGTTTCAGGCTTATCAATTAATGTAATGTAATGTAATGTTATCAATTAACAACAGGAGGGGTCACAAACATAAGTCCAGCTGTTAAATAAAGCTCTTCTGACCTTAGCTGGCGTGTGGGTATATATATTAATACTGCCCATTATGGGCACCAGCAATTTCCACCCATTTATTAATTATATGTTTTAAATGTGAGTGTTTCCTGTCCCCTAAACCTCCAGGGATGTACACAGTTTAATACTGGCAACTTCTTATTATGGGAAATACGAAAACGTCTTTTAAAACTACAACTCCCAGTAGAGACGTGCCATAGAGAACATGTTGCGAAACAGAATAGCCAGCATGTGTAGTTCTGGGGACGGGGTGGGGGAGGGGGGGGGACGCGGTGGACCCGTTCAAATCCAGTTTTGAACAGTCTGCCGTGGTTCCATCCCATTTCAAGTGCTGTTCGAGGCTCGGTAACCCTCGGAGCACACTCTCCAATCACAGAGCTTGAGGACTATCACGGGGTTTGTCAAACAGAGCACATGGTGTAGTCCAAACGATAGCTGGGGATTCTGGGTAGTGTAGTGTCTTCATTGCCTTTAAGGGCAGTTGACACAAACGAATGCCGTGCTTCCATGAGCGTCCATAGAAGCACATGGACATCCCGGAAAGCTGAAAATGGACGCTAAGGGCCCCCCCCTTGCGTTGAAAATGGACGCTAAGGCCCCCCCCCTCACGTTGAAAATGGACGCTAAGGCCCCCCCCCCTTGCGTTGGAAAAAGCCGGCAGGGGACTTGACATAACGTCAACATAGGCCGACCTGGGAGTGAGGATGTGTTGCGTGGATTCATTTTCTTATTACAGACACATGCATTTCATAACATTCGTCTATATGCTGTAAAATGTATTATCTCTTCGATTTACACACGGCATCTATTGCACGTCTGTCCGTCCTGGGAGAGGGATCCCTCCTCTGTTGCTCTCCCTGAGGTTTCTCCCATGTTCCCTTAAACTTCGACCCGACCACGGATTTTTTTTTTACAGTGTAGACTCCACATGAGCCGAAAAGAGTCTGGCTTGACTGAACAGGAAATGTTCGCAGACCTCCAGTGGAGAATTTTAAACGGTGCCATCGCCTGTAATTCTTTTATCTCCATTATTAATCCTGCTGTTTTTAACAAGTGTCCATTTTGTGGTTTTAGAGCAGGGGTGGGGAACCTTTTTCCTCTCAAGGGCCATTTAAATGTTTTCAACATCCTCCGAGGGCCGTACAAATTATTGACCTCTGCTTAAAAATAGTAAAATCACAGCCCACTCATTTCACCTTTCTTTCATGCTGTGCAAAGAAAAAGTAACCTCTTAAACCAGATATCTTGCCATGACTCACGCATGCATGCACGTGCACGGTTGTGGCATGACCACCAAAACAGAAAGATATGGACACAAGATGTGTGCAAATGTATTTAGACTCCTGTGAACATGATTTAAGTCGGGGGGACCTAACCTCCTCCGCGAAGATTTGTTTTTTAAATGTTTTAAAAGCATCAATCTGGTGCAGAGGCGGATTTAGGATTGTAGGAGATCCGGGGCTTAGCCCAGGAGTTGTTGGGGGGGGGGTGCAGGGGTAAAGTGCTATTTTTTTTTACAAGTGGGGGGTGGACCAAACATCCTTTAGGGGGGTCGTCGCCTCCTCTAGGGGCTCCCCCCGGGAAGATTTTTTTTTAAATATTGAAGTTAAAAGCATCAATCTGGTGCACTTTGAGAGCAACATTAACCCTACCTTAGTAATACCTTAAAGGGGACATATCATGCTATATTTGAACAATATATTGTAGGGCCATACCTATATAAAGTATATAAATAGTTTTTCTTTCTAAATACCAAACAGATCCTGCATTTTAGCCATGCCTCATTTCACTCTATTTGCTCTTTCCAGCGCTGTTTTTGCAGGGGGCTGATTCTGTGAGCTGCAGCTGACCACGCCCCCCTGTAGCTGACCACGCCCCCTGTAGCTGACCACGCCCCCGTGCAGGAGAGGGGCGCGTGGTCTGAGGTCAGCTGCTGAGCTGCAGCGGGGAGAAGAGGGGGAGAAAAAGAGATCTCCGTCCTCCGTGTTTTATTCTTATATGATTATATAGAGTCGTTATCCATTTGTTTTAAAGCTCAATAAATAACAAAGAAGACCTTTGACCGGCACTTTTCTAATTTTGTCCGGAAGATTTAAACTTTAACGGACATGTTGACCGGCGAAATAAAAATCGAACTGAAACTTTGTCGCACGGTCCCCTCGTCCCTTGGAAGAGCCGGAGAGGAGGGTGTGTGTCATCTGCTGGTGGACTACCGGAGAGAAATACAGCGAGGGAGGGATTGCATTGAATTACAGCGAGGGAGCAAACGCTTGCCTCGGGGAGGGAGAAAAAGAGCCAGAGCGGAGTATAAACAGAAGGGCAACCATGCGCGGGAAGTCTTCTTCACTGCTTTTGTGACAGACTACAGCGACACTTACAGGCCTGGCATATGTACTACAGCGTCTCCAACGCAATGGCCAGCCGTGGCCCAACCCCACATTCCCCTGATAGGTGGAGAATTGACCAATAAGCGGAGCACCACTTCTGTGACGTAGAAAATAATTCAAGATCAGTCTGTATCAGATCCGTTGCAGCCCCGTTTTTAGAGATTTGGGTATGGAGGAAAAGAGAGAGGGTTGTGTTTTCTGACACTTGGTGAGTTCCCTGGAACACCGGGGACTAGCGGTGTAACGGTTCACAGAAGTCACGGTTCGGTTCGTACCTCGGTTTGGGGGTCACGGTTCGGTACGGTTCGGTACAACAAGAAAAAGCAAAAAAAAAGTCCCAAATGCATAATTCCAGGTTTGTTGTTATTTACTTTTGAACAGTAGTGCAAGTTTCAGTTTAAAAATAAGGAACTCTGACATTTTGAATAATTAACTGTATTAAACAGTTAAAAACAAACCATACACAGTACCACACACACTCAGATGGCCATAGTATCTATAATGGCTGATGTCAAACAAAAAGGTTTCATCAAGCTGTAAAACTAAAAACAATGTCTTGAAAATATGACATCATAAATAATAAGAAAGTGTTTCAAGAGCGCAAAGTCGTTGAAAAAATATGCCAAAAGCTTTCGTTATTTATTTTGGTCTCTCGGCTCTCATGTCTATTGGCTTCTTAAAAACAGCGGGGATCAGCTGTTGAACTGCTGTTGTCTTTTGCAGGGCTCCGGTGATTGGCAAATCTGGGTGATGCCTTCTGATGTGATTTAGCTTGTTTGGCGTGTTCCATTAGCATACCGCACCGCTATCGAACAACGCCGACACACCGTCCTCTTCCGATCCACTGCGCATTGCTTATCGTTTTATAGATCTATTCTCATCCACCATCTTTGTTTGTGACGTAAAGAGTGTAAGAGTCACGTTTCTGAATCGGGCACTCTGAGTGGATGCAGTCACAGCCAATCGGATTCAGAGTGTTGCCTGTCAGTTCCGTTGCCTGTCAGTTCCGTTGTTATGTGTACTGAAACGAGAGCCGGTATAATTCCACGCGCGAAAACAAAATAAAAATTGGAATACGTTATTTTAGTGTCTTAAAAGTAGACTGAGGTATGAAGGGTTAACGTTACATCTTAGAATAATTGTTAGTCATGTTCTGTACATACTAACATATAAGGGTATTGACTTAGTGTGGTTTATCTTTTTGTCGCTGCTTTTAATTGAAACTGAGCTGTTGTGTTCATCAGTAAAGTGGAACTTCTGTGTGAACTATTCATATCTTAAACTGCACTGTAACTTTGTATTCATGTATTTTTTCTTTTAATGTTTCTTTTATTATCCTTTACTGTTTTTAAATGCCTTTGTCTGAATGTCTTTCATTTTTGTAAAGCACCTTGAATTGCCTTGTGTTGAAAGGTGATATATAAATAAACTTGCCTTGCCTTGGTTACTTGGTTTACTAGCTATAAGATTAACGTTACAGTACATCACTCTTTTTCACTTCTTACTCAGTCAGCCAGAGTGCAGATATCACCATTAGATTCACAAACCTGAAACATCATCCATTTCTTCACTGCTGGTGATGACATTGTTGTCTGCTGCTGCTGCTGCTGCTGCTGCTGCTGCTGCTTGTGGCGCCTGCTTCGATGAAAATAACTTTCTAATATCCATAACTTTATAGGCTATTAGCTTAAAACTCGTCAGGCACTAGGAAGGATCACTTCTTCTTCAGGGCAGGGAAGGCTACGCAGTACGCAGGCTAATGTCCCGCAGCGGCTGCCTCTCTGGTGGAATCCGGTACTGCACATTACTCCCGAGACATTTATAAAAAAAAATAAAAAAAAATGGATTTTATTTTTTTAAGTGAAACATCCGGGGCTTTTCAGAAAACATCCGGGGCTTGAGCCCAAGTAGCCACCCCCTAGCGCCGCCTCTGATCTGGTGCACTTTGAGAGCAACATGAGGAGATCTATGGAAACATCTCTCAACACCCAGATGAAACAGAACTGGAAGCAGATTTTCTTTTTCTTTATAGGTATTTTACAAATCACTCCCCTTTCAAACTGTATTCTTGTTTATTAATAACTTTTTTTTACTGTCATATTAGTGTTTTATACCTGTTTACTTTATTCTCTTATTTTTGTATAACTATAATGATCATATAAAGATGTGCCTTTACCTCACTGGTTGGAGAAAAAGCTTCTTATATTCGTTAGCATAGCTAGCTAACCAGATGCTAATAACAACAAAGTTATTGACTGTATGATCAGTATGTCAGATGAACAGATCGCCACTGGGCGTTCAACTGAAGACACAGCCACGCAGAAACTGCGGCATGTGTACGGCTCCTTATGGATACTGCCATTTTTGGAAGTGCCGGAGCGGAGTGGCGTTCTGGGGCTCTCCGTCAGCACTGCACCCCTGCTGTCAGACGAGACATATACCACGTGATGACACGTTATGCTTGTGTTGTGTTCAAGGACCCTGACCTTGGCCAGGAAAAACAGGCACTCACTTGTTTAATTATGTTTCGATCTAGATTTCTTTAATTTTTTTCTTTTTTGCGTGTGTTTAGAAATTACCTCGAGGGCCACACCAAATGGTCTCGCGGGCCGTATACATTACATTACATTACATTGCATTTAGCTGACGCTTTTATCCAAAGCGACTTACAATAAGTACATTCGACCAGGAAGACACAACCTTGAAGAAAACAGAATCATATAAGAACATCAGGTTTCAAAGAGCCAATCGTTTCAAGTGCTACTCAACTGGCTTTAGATAAGCCAGTCCTTTATTAGTATATAAGTGCTCTGTTAGCAGTTCTTTGTTAGTCATTCTATCGCTCGAAGTGGAGTCGAAAGAGATGAGTTTTCAGTCTGCGCCGGAAGGTGTGTAAGCTTTCTGCGGTCCTGATGTCAATGGGGAGCTCATTCCACCATTTTGGAGCCAGGATAGCAAACCCACGTGTTTTTGCTGATGGAAACTTGGGTCCCCCTCGCAGCGAGGGTGCAGCGAGCCGTTTGGCTGATGCAGAGCGTAGAGCACGTGCTGGGGTGTACGGTTTAACCATGTCCTGGATGTAGGAAGGGCTAGATCCATTCGCAGCATGGTACGCAAGTACCAGTGTCTTGAAGTGGATTCTAGCAGTTACCGGAAGCCAGTGGAGGGAGTGGAGGAGCGGCGTGGTGTGGGAAAATGTTGGAAGGTTGAAGACCAGACGAGCCGCTGCATTCTGGATGAGCTGCAGAGGTCGGATGGCACATGCAGGTAGACCAGCCAGGAGGGAGTTGCAGTAGTCTAGGCGTGAGATGACGAGGGCCTGGACCAGAACCTGCGTCGATTTCTGGGTCAGCTGTGGGCGTATCTTCCTGATGTTGAAAAGCGTGTATCTGCAGCAGCGGGTTATAGCAGCGATGTTTGCAGTAAACGACAGGTTGTTATCTAGGATCACACCCAGATTCCTTGCAGTCTGAGTCGGGGAAACAACAGAGGGGCCGATGTTGATAGTTAGGTCAAGAGAGGGACAATCTTTTCCCGGAAGGAAAAGCACTTCAGTTTTGTCAAGGTTGAGCTTGAGATGATGAGCGGACATCCACTGAGAGATGTCAGCTAAACAAGCAGAGATGCGTGCGACGACCTGGGTCTCTGAGCGGGGAAAGGACAGAATTAATTGGGTGTCGTCAGCGTAGCAGTGGTATGAAAAACCACGCGGGCTAATGACAGATCCGAGCGAGTTTGTGTACAGGGAGAAGAGGAGAGGACCAAGAACAGAGCCCTGAGGGACCCCTGTAGTTAATTGACAAGGGTCGGACTCAGACCCTCTCCAAGTAACCCTGTAGGTGCGGTCTTTGAGGAATGAGGTGAGGAGGGAAAGTGCAGAGCCTGAAACTCCAAGTTCTTGGAGAGTGCGAAGGAGGATCTGATGGTTCACCGTGTCGAATGCAGCAGACAGGTCCAACAGGATGAGGACAGAGGAGAGGGAGGCTGCTTTAGCAGTGTGCAGTTCCTCAGTGACAGCAATGAGAGCAGTTTCTGTGGAGTGACCTGCCTTGAAACCAGACTGGTGCGGATCCAGAAGGTTGTTCTGATGGAGATAACGGGAGAGTTGTTTAAAGACAGCGCGTTCAAGTGTTTTAGACAGGAACGGGAGGAGAGAGACAGGCCTGTAGTTTATAACGTCAGACGGGTTGAGAGTGGGTTTCTTCAGGAGAGGGTTTACTCTCGCCTCCTTGAGACTGTTTGGAAAGTGACCAGAAGTTAGAGAAGTGTTGATGAAATGGGTGAGAAACGGTAGAATATCAGGAGCGATAGTCTGAAGGAGGTTTGAAGGGATAGGGTCCAGAGGACAGGTGGTGGGGCGGGTAGAGGTAATGAGGGTAAGAACCTCACTTGGAGAGAGAGGGGAGAAGGAGGTTAGTGTGCCGGTTGAAGGTGGCTCAGGTGATCCGGCGGTGAGTAGGGGTGAGTCAGAAAAAGAAGAGCGAATGTCGTAAACCTTTTTTTCAAAGTGGTTAACAAAGTCGCTTGACAGAAGGGAGGAGGGGGAAGGGGCTTTGGGAGGGTCCAGGAGGGTGGAGAAGATAGAAAATAGTTTTTTAGATCGAAGCAGAGAAAGAGGAGAGGAGAGCCTGATAGGTTAGGAGGTCGTCACGGTGTTTGGATTTCCACCATTTCCGCTCTGCTGCCCTAAGGACGGTTCTATTAGCACGCAGTGCGTCATTTAGCCAGGGAGCAGGAGGGGACTGACGAGCCTGCCGAGATGTGAGAGGACAGAGAGAGTCCAGAGAGGATGAGAGAGTAGAGAGGAGAGTTTCTGCAGCAGAGTTTGGAGGCAGGAGTTGGAACGAGTCAGAGGAAGGGAGGGCTGAGAGCACCGAGGAGGCAAAGGTAGAGAGGGAGAGGGAACGGAGGTTACGGCGGACAAGTGCAGGATGCGAAGAGATTAGTTTGTTATGTATGGAAAGGGGTAAAGAGAATGAAATGAAGAAGTGATCGGAGGTGTGGAGCGGGTTTACAGAGAGGTTAGAAGTAGTGCAGTGCCTTGAGATTATGAGATCAAGGACATTGCCAGCTTTATGAGTTGGTGGGGATGGAGATAGTGAGAAAGCAAAGGTGGTTAACAGAGATGTTAGTTCGTCTATCTTCCCCATCTGGAGGTTGAAGTCTCCGAGAAGTACAGCGGGAGGGCCAGTTTCAGGGATGTGTGAGAGGAGATGATCTAATTCCTCCAAGAAGTCCCCCAAGGCTCCTGGTGGACGGTAGAGAACAACAATGGTCAGTTGTATAGGATGGGTCACTGTGACGGCATGGAATTCAAAGGTGGAAGGAGTGAAGTTAGGTAGCTTGAAGAGGGAAAAGCTCCATTTGGGAGAGAGCAGGAGACCAGTGCCACCTCCTCTGCCAGTGGGTCTGGGTGTATGGGAGAAGGAATATGCTGTGGAGAGAGCTGCTGGGGTGGATGTGTTGGATGGAGTAATCCACGTCTCAGTGAGAGCAAGGACATCCAGAGACTGCAGGGAGGCGTAGCCAGAGATGAAGTCAGCCTTAGGAACAGCTGACTGGCAGTTCCACAGGCCGCCTGAAACTAGATGCTGGATCTCAGTGGAGCACGTGGGATAGACGAGAGCGGGCCGGTTATAGCGATTAGGAGATACACGGGGCCAGTGATAATTGCGAGAAGACACATGAACAGGAATGGAGAAAATACACATGATTATAGCCTGAGGGGCTAGAAAGCTAAACAAAAGAAAAATAAGAATAAGACACCAGTGATACTTAGCTCAATTAGAGTAGGATTTGCCTCATCTTTGCCACCCTCAGGACTCCAATGTCTTTGTCGGTCTTCGGCTGTCTGACGCTGACGCTCAAGAAAGAGCTGCCTAAATGGACGCCTGATTGCTGAGTTCTCACAGCTAAGGTGCCACGCCCCTCTAGTTAGTTAACTCTCTACAGCTGATGGGCGACAACTCAGAGGGGTGCGGATTTAAATGCAGTCCAGGCAGAAACTGGAGGCAGTGAGAGTTTCACGTGGTCAGATCTGAGATTTAAATTCTCTCAAAAGTGTCCTTTTAGCTACAACAACTACAGAACAATTATACAGAGTAGAATAACTGAAATAGAGAAGTCTAATTAAACAAGATTATTACTTACAGCGGTTTCTGCGTCCAAGGAGGTGTAGGCGCCAGGTCAAGGAGTACACTGAATTAACCAGTTTTTGAGACCGCTATTTAAATGCTTTGTCAGCTGAGAACTGGTTTCTCCAGCTGTTTCTACACGTCACGCACAATCAACGCAGAGGGGTGCGGATTTAAATGCAGCCCAGGCAGAAACTGGAGGCAGTGAGAGTTTCACGTGGTCAGATCTGAGATTTAAATTCTCTCAAAAGTGCCCTTTTAGCTACAACAACTACAGAACAATTATACAGAGTAGAATAACTGAAATAGAGAAGTCTAATTAAACAAGATTATTACTTACAGCGGTTTCTGCGTCCAAGGAGGTGTAGGCGCCAGGTCAAGGGAGTACACTGAATTAACCAGTTTTTGAGACCGCTATTTAAATGCTTTGTCAGCTGAGAACTGGTTTCTCCAGCTGTTTCTACACGTCACGCACAATCAACGCAGAGGGGTGCGGATTTAAATGCAGCCCAGGCAGAAAAGCGGTTTCTGCGTCCAAGGAGGTGTAGGCGCCAGGTCAAGGGAGTACACTGAATTAACCAGTTTTTGAGACCGCTATTTAAATGCTTTGTCAGCTGAGAACTGGTTTCTCCAGCTGTTTCTACACGTCACGCACAATCAACGCAGAGGGGTGCGGATTTAAATGCAGCCCAGGCAGAAAAGCGGTTTCTGCGTCCAAGGAGGTGTAGGCGCCAGGTCAAGGAGTACACTGTAGTATATACGGCCCGGGGGCCGGAGGTTCCCCACCCCTGTTTTAGAGAGACTGTTTTCCATGTTTTCACAGAGTGCAAGAGACTCACGGGTTTCTTCTCTCTTTTAACATTGGTTTTTAGTTTTTTTAGTATAGTTTTTACCGAGAGTTTTTTTATCATGGGGGCTCCATACAAAAAGACAAATAAAGAAAAGTGGCAGCTCCTGAATTACCTCTCTGACGAAGCAAAAATTGCCATTTATTTAAGAAGAAAACAGAGTAGAAAATAGGAAAGGAGAAGAATCAAAAGCAATCTGGCTGTGCAACATCAGAGCCAGACTCTGGCTGGAGCATCGTTTGTATAAACATATTGGGGACTTGCACGCTTTTAAACAACGTTGGTGCTATGATGATATTGTGTGTTCTCTTATCAATGAAGATTTGCACTTTGCATATGTTTTTAAGACATAGGTTTTAATGTATTATTTTAAGTGATTCGTTTTTTGTATTGCACAATGAAGCACTTTATTTGAAGAATGTATAATTGATCGTATGTAAATAAAATGTTTTTGCAAAAGTCTTCTTCTTCTTCTTCTTCTTCTTCTTCTTCTTCTTCTTCTTCTTCTTCTTCTTCTTCTTCTTCTTCTCAGTTGGTTGGAATATACTGTATCTGCACAACTGTCCATTCCTCCATATATCCCAGCATTAGACTGAAGTGTAAAAAGCACTTGTTGGAGTTGTTCCTGATTAAAATAGATGTGTGAAGAGCGAAAATCACTAGAGGTGCCTGAAATGTATTCCCACTTATGTACCAGGGAGCGTGTGAAGAGAGCCGTTGCTCCTCCAAATAAAATCTTTCTGTTTGGTTAAAAGTGTGAAAAGTAAAGTGAATGTTCAGGAGCTCCTCCCTGGTGTTTGTGACAGAGGGAGAGACAAAAACTGGATGGATAAACAGAAAAAGTAGAGAGCACCGGCAGTGGTGTAATGTAACTAAGTACATTAATTCAAGTACTGTACTTATGTAAAATATTGAGGTAATAGGCGCTTTCACTCAGAAAAGTTTTGTGAAGCCGCCATTTTATTTGCTCGCATTAGCATTATTAGCATTAGTCCAGCGCACAAACGCAGTGTTGGAGTCTGAGTGGTCTGAAACCCACCTCGGCTCCACGTGTCCTTTGATGAGCTGGTCAGATTATAAAAGAAGGAATTCAAAAACACCAGGATAAGGATTAAACAATAATCTGTTTTAATGATAAAAGGTAATACAATACACTTTACAAGGGGTAGGCCCACCCCTGCTCTGGTCCTAATGCCGGGAGATCCCATCATATTGACGGCAGGAGGAAAAAGAGACTTAACAAAACACACAACAGGAGATATGTAAGAACAACAGGAGGAGGGTCATCTATTGGGCGATATAAAAATGGCAGCCTGTCGCAGCGAATCAGCGTGAGCCAGCCAGGAGAAAGAGTCTCTTCAGTTTGAGGGCAAAACAAACACATCTGGGGCCTGTACTACGAAGCTGGTTCAACCTAACCTGGATATGTTTGAGTTAGCCGGTTGGCCTAATCCTGTCCTTTCCCCGCTCAGAGACCCAGGTCGTCGCACGCATCTCTGCTTGTTTAGCTGACATCTCTCAGTGGATGTCCGCTCATCATCTCAAACTCAACCTTGACCACTCTTGACCTGACTATCAACATCGGCACCTCTGTTGTTTCCCCGACTCAGACTGCAAGGAATCTGGGTGTGACCCTAGATAACAACCTGTCCTTCACTGCAAACATCGCTGCTACAACCCGCTGCTGCAGATACACGCTTTACAACATCAGGAGGATGCGTCCCCAGCTGACCCAGAAAGCCACGCAGGTTCTGGTCCAGGCTCTCGTCATCTCACACCTATGGCGCATTTCCACTGCAGCGGGTAGCCCCGTTTAAGCGTCCTTAACCGTCCTCAAGCGGCCAGGCCAGTTTTTGGTGGCATTTCCACATAGCCTAGTACCGGCTAGCGGGTACTTTTTCCCTCTTTTTCCGGCCCCATAAAATCGTGGTTCTATCAGACCAGGCCAGGGCTGTGACATCAACACTCGACTGCTGATTGGTCAGAGAGAATCGTCACAAGATCGCGCGCAAGATCATCCCTAGCATCGCATATAGATCTAGAAGCAAGCTTGCAGCATTTTGTAAACGGAGGAGCTACAAAAATGGCAACGTCGAAGAAAAGCACACCGTGGTCGACCAAGGAGGTGACGACGTTCCTTAATATCATTGGGGATGATCAAATCCAGCGGGAGCTCGACGGAACAACGCGAAATGTGAAAGTGTTCCAGGATTTCTCTGCACAGATGTCCGAACGCGGATTTTCGAGGACTTTCCTGCAATGTAGGGAAAACGGCAACGGCTTTACTGGAGTCCCTGCAAGGTACGCTCACTTCTAACAAAGAAGTCTATTTTATCCTTACATTAATGTTCGACAACCCATGCTTTTATGGAGCCCCGAAGAGCTACATAGCTAGCTAAGGCAGATAGCCTTAGCTAGAGCTATTGTTTGCTAACACCATATGTGCCATTGTTTACGTTCAGTTTTTCTTTTCTATAGTTGTTGTTGCTATTTAGTATTGTGCTGCAGTAGTTTGTGGAATTTTGCTGTTCTAGATGATTACATTGGGACTCGTGAGGAGGAACATTCCCGAACAACGGTTGATGGCAGTGTTCCGTCCACATCGTCATTGAATCCAGAACGGACCCCAGCCGAAGAATCGACACCAACTCAACCACCAACACCGAGTGCCATCACGACACCGCAGCGTGTGGTTCTAGGTAAGAAATAGAAATGGCAAAACGACTGGAATTGTGTTTTGTTTTTTTAAACCGTGGATCATCCATCGTCAGTAATTAAAATAAGCTATACCACTGTGTGGAAATGCTCTGTTACAAGTAAAGTCTTAGCTAGTAAGCAGCTAGTACAGTTGTGTGTGACATCCTATCATATACATATATTTATATTCATTATCAACAGGCTGGACATAATGTAATTCACTTTCACAATCATTGTAAACATCTAGGGCCAGAACTTTCTTTAGTTCACCTTACTGTTGTTCTGTTTATACATGTTATTCTTATATCCTTGTGTGACCTGTACCTGTCCTGTGTTTTTTCCTTATTGCTAATTATTATCTTATTGTCACCCAGGCAAGAGGAAACGAGGAGGAGAGGATCGGGCCCAGCAGGAACGGCACCATGACTGGGCAGCCGACGTGGCCCGTCTCCTCCGTGATACTTCAAAAAACCTTAATAGTTATTGTACATATTATATATTTTTTATCTAGTTAATTTTTAAATGCAACATTTGTACTTCCTTGTTTATTTATTTTCTTTAAAATGTTCATTTTATATTTACAATGCCATGTATAGTTATGCTGGCTGCAATACAGTTTTACAGTTTTTATTTGTATTGTTTAATGGCATGCCTTTGATACAACATTTTTTTTGTATTTTTATACTGCCATCCATAAAGTACTTCTTTGACTTATCTTATCTCTTGTTGATAATGAATGGCACCCAACATAAAAAAATCAGATTCACATAATCTTGATTTAGAGAAGATATAAACATACATGAATTTATAAAGCAATAACAAACACCATCAGTTAGGAAAAAGCCCCTTACTTTTAAGAGATTTAAAGCAAGAAATTGAGTTTGCTAGCTTGAGGTCCTCCTCTAAAACATTATTACATGTTTATTTTGTAATAGTATTAAGAATACATGATAAATACATAATACATGAGGAAATTGCTCAATTGTAATACCCTCGTTCTACTACACTCAAACAACACATTCCTTATATATTTCAAAGACGCGAGAACAAAATAAACCTATAACCCATTCAAGCAAGCTTTTAACATGTCCAGAAGAAAGATTGAGGTTATATTTAATATATTATTTTATGTTGTGGATACTTTAGTCTCCATCCATGTTTACAATTGTTTACACTATTTTACACTTGCATTTATGAATATAGTTTTGCTGTGTTTTACACTTTAGTATTTATGTTTATAGTTAGCTTTGATATTCGCTTAATTTATTAGAAAGATTTTCTTTTCATGATCTGATATTTCCTCAAATGTTCTTATTATGGGGCAGTACTTACTGGTGCTTGAAATTCAAATATTTACTAAATATTCAATTCAGATAACATTTGTTTAAAACATTTGACAAACATGTATATGAAAAAAAAAAGATGTATTTATGTTCAATACAATGAATGCAATACAATGCATATGTAGGTATTCAGGTAGCGCATCACACCCTCTCTGATGTCAGTGCCCTCCTCCTCTGCACCTTGAGCCACTGCTACCCCAGGCTCTGCTGCTGCTGGTGCATTCCACCCATCATCATAGTCCTCTCCATGACTCTCGCAGACGTTATGCAGAGCACAGCATGTCAGCACCATGGATTTCACAATAAACAAGAAAACGATCGCTTCCACATCCTCCATTGTTGTGTGTGTGTTGTGAGTTGTGTCGCATTGAAAATGACGCCACTGCAGTTTTACCCAGCGTCGCTCCGCCCAAAAAGCCCGCCAAAAAGCCCGCCAAAAAGCCGACGCCCCGCCTACACTGCGTTGCTACCCCAGGTCCTAAACTGTAATGGATGCGCCACGGCCTCGGACGGCCAGCGAGGCAGCCCGAGGCCTGAGCGAGGACACTTAGGGACGCTTAAACAGGGCTACCCCGTTGCAGTGGAAATGCGCCACTAGACTACTGCAACTCCCTCCTGCTGGTCTACCTGCATGTGCCATCCGACCTCTGCAGCTCATCCAGAATGCAGCGGCTCGTCTGGTCTTCAACCTTCCTAAATGTTCCCACACCACGCCGCTCCTCCGCTCCCTCCACTGGCTTCCGGTAACTGCTAGAATCCACTTCAAGACAATGGTACTTGCGTACCATGCTGCGAATGGATCTGGCCCTTCCTACATCCAGGACATGGTTAAACCGTACACCCCAGTGCGTGCTCTACGCTCTGCATCAGCCAAACGACTCGCTGCACCCTCACTGCGAAGGGGACCCAAGTTCCCATCAGCAAAAACACGTGGGTTTGCTATCCTGACTCCACCTCGAGCGATAGAATTACTAACAAAGAACTGCTAACAGAGTACTTACATACTAATAAAGGACTGGCTTATCTAAAGCCAGTTGAGAAGCACTTGAAATACTTGGCTCTATGAAACCTGATGTACTTTATGATTCTGTTTTCTTCAAGGTTGTGTCTTCCTGGTCGAATGCACTTATTGTAAGTCGCTTTGGATAAAAGCGTCAGCTAAATGCAATGTAATGTAATGTAATAAAAGCCACATAGCTGCCTGCCAGGTGAATACAGCTGGTAAAAGAAAAAGTGTTTGAATGCGTACATTAACAGCTTTATGATATCACTGCCCGTCTAAGACACCATCTGACTTTAATTACATTTGACTCGAGTGTTTCGTCAACTTAATGTGTTGCTTAAAATAATCCTTCTGCATCCAGTCTGTGACACTGAGTGCTGCACGGCCAGATACGGCTCAGCTGACTCAGATCAGGAGATATGATACATTATGAAGTGATATGCCGCGGACTGTACTTAATGTACTCTGATCCGGTTACTTATGTTGTGGCCGATATGTAAGTAAGCTTTCTTAACGCTAATGTTATAATAGTCAGATTGCTCTGAAGATGGAGGTGATATTCTATTAATGTTCACGTTCACACAGTCGGTGATTTTTGCCGGCCGTCTTTCCTGCGACGGCAGTTTTTCTGTATTTCCTTTCTCCTGTAATATGACTTGATCGCTTTAAACTCCGCACACTGAGCTCTGATTGGTCAGCAGGCGGTGCTTTCACTGAGTTGAGCTCTTAGCCTGCAACCTAACCTGGTCCCGACCAGGTTAGCCGCTAAGCATAAGTTACCATGGAGATATAGCCTGCTAAAAAGAGAACCAGCTTCGTAGGACCGGAAAGCCGGAGTTTTCCCTGAATTTAGCCGGCTAAGTGAACATCCTGCTTCGTAGTATACCCCCCTGGTGTCCGTTGTCTCACATTCCTGCACACACACATTTTCTGCATAGACTTCCCTCTCTGCTCCCCCTCCCCCATCAGTTTAACCCACACACAGTAGATGTGTCTAAAATATAGTTGTTTATAGTTGGCCAATACAAGCAATACATGTAAATTACCTTAATATCAATAATAACGAGGGAAACATTACCTCTGCTCTCAAGCAGTGAAATAGTAGAACTCTACATAAACATATATAGAGAACACACACATTTCATTATGCAGCCCCCCACACAAATGTCACCTGCTTTCCTCTCTGAAAGCTATGCTTGGATAGGTTTTAACCGTCCTTTTCCCATGACCTCCCCAGGATCAGTCAACCAACAAAAGTTAACGGTTCCCATACCCTCAGGCCCTCTTTGAACTTCCCTCCACCCGAAGTCAGCTTACTTGGAATGAATACATTTATTGATAATTCAGGCCGACTATTGTCTCCAGGCCTCTTTATGAGCCTCGAATGAGTCATTAACTAACAAGACTTTAACTGCATTATATCTGAGGAAGATCTCTCTTTGAGTTCCCCTGTTCATTGCAAAAACCATTGAAGATTAACAAAGAGACTCAGGGGCCTCTCTTGATATCTGGAAACTGCAACAAGACTTTCTGCCATTCAAATTTAACACACTTCTTATATATCAGGTGACATAATCTTCAGCAGAGAGACTAATTTATGGCAACACAAAAGAAAACATTGGAGCGGTGGAGTGATGAAGTGTCGGCGCTTCTGGCGATTTACTCGGAAGACGCGACCCAGCAGCTTCTACTGAAGCCAGTCCCCAACTCCCGGGACTCCGGGACTTAGGGTGGCAGTATACGCCGTGAAGTTGTTTGCGGCCTGCCAGTAAACCCAAAGCAGAAGAAGGAGTGATGTCAGCGGCTTCATTTGCGTAATCCTCCCTCAGGGACTTATTCCGGTGTGAACGGGATCTATGACAGTTCCAGGGACTAAAGAGTTCGGGGGGACTAAGTACCGCAAAGTACTACTGGTGTGAAAGCGGCTATTGAGTATTGTCACATTTTGCTATTTTATAGTTTTACTCCACATTTATTTTACATATTTAGTTAGTAGCTACTTTGCAGATTTAGTTTTTTAATACAAAATAAAAATCGACACACATTATAACATAATGCTAAGCTACCCCATAGTCATAGTGTACATAGTCATAGTGTATAGGCCTATAGTAAAGTTCAAAATAAACTCCACATTTACCAAGTGGCACACTGAAGTGCACACAGTATTGCAGCAATAATTTAAATAAAATACAAAAATATCTGGTCTTTGAAATTACCATTTTGCATCAAGATACTTTAACTCTTTTTTGTATTTCTTTTTTTATAAATGCTAATACTTCTTTACTTTTACCTAAAGTTCAATGTTGCATGCTGAGCTTTTCCTTGTATTTAATAATTCATTTATTTATTTTATATAGGCGCCTTTCAAGGCTCTCAAGGTCGCCGTACAAACACATAAAAAACAAGATACACAATACCTAACACCAGCATAAGAAACATAAACAAGACAATGCAGTATAAATCAAATAAATAAAACAGAGGATGTGTGATGGATAACGATCAGGGTGGATATGCGAGTGTGAAGAGATATGTTTTGAGGCGTGATTTGAAAATGGGGAGAGTGTCAGTGTTGCGGATGTCAGGTGGGAGGGAGTTCCAAAGGTGGGGTGCAGAGCGGCTGAAGGCTCGAGACCCCATGGTGGTTAAATGGTATTTGATAGTTTTTTTTCTCTGTAGTATTGCTACTTTTACTTAAGTAAATGCTTCTTCCACCACTGACCGAGGCTGTGGACACTAATAATATAATACCATGCTAAATATAAATGGACTGCACTGGGCCATTATTGCTGTCATTATTTGACTCACCAGATTAATAAAAAGATCTACTGCCGTCCACAGGCTCCTCAGACAAGAGAGATCAAAAAGGCCTTAAGCGAGTGCTCAGTTCGACCTACTTAGCTAAATGAATTATTTGGAAGAGAAAATGAAACATCACCCTGTACGACATCGGCCTTGATGTGGCTGGAAAATAATGTGACGTGCTTTGTTCTGGAATAAATGAGAAACGTGGTCGATGGGAGGGCAGGCTGTGAGTTTTTATGTCCTTAGCTTTTCCTGAATGTTTCCTCTGGGTTTCTGCAGCCTTTATAAAATTAAATGGTATACCACTACATATATTTAATACCTTTAGTTACTTCACAGATGTGGATGAATGATGTGAAATATAACCAAGTGTTGAATCAGACTTTAGTTCCACCTGGAGTGAATCCTCCAGCTACCCTGCAGTCTACAAAGTACTTCAGACTAGCTGCTCCTTTACCAGCTTTGAGAACACTTTATGATCAATCATTATAAAACATATCATATATATTATTCTGAAATGGACCAATCTGCACAGTGAATACTTGTACTACTTTTATACTTTAAGTATATAATGCTAATACTGTTTCTAGTTGTACTTGTAACAGAGTACTCCTACACTCTAGGTACTTCTAGTTTTACTTTAGTAAAAGATCTGAGTACTCCTCAGTGCACTCCCTCCCCTCAGTGATCCCCTCTTTCCCCTCAGAGTCACTCTGCTCTGTTCCTCCCTCAGCAGGGCCTTTGCTAATAATGCATGTGATTCTTTTGTACCAAGACCTGTTTGTGAGTGTGTCTGTCTCTGCCTCTTGCTCTGTTTTGCATTTAGTTTAATTGCCAAACTCTAAATGCAGCCCAGTCCAGATGCAGAAATGTGTCTCATCAGAGACAGTGCTTCCAACAGGAGGTGGAATCTCAAATTGGTAGCAGCTTAGTTCATTTGTGACATTTGACTGCCTCATTACGCTAAATAAACAGCTCACAACAGCACACTGCACACATTATACCAGTGTGGCTTTCCAAGTGTTAATGCCAGATTTGAGGCTTTCTGCACACATTTCAAAACATGCCGAACTCTCAACCCCCCCACTTTGTCCAGCTGGCACCTATGTCCGACGCTATTATGAGCCAAGACGTGCTAGTGGGGTGCTTGTGGGTGATATCACTGCTACAAACAATGTGGTCGCTCCTGTACAACATGGGAATCATGCATCTGCTGATGTAAATGACTGTAGTACATAAACAATAGGATGCGGGTGGTGTCATATAACACGCGTGGCCCAAGGGCGCTGGAAGCGGGGGGGCAAGGGGGCCATTGGCCCCCTCACTTTGCAGCGGCGGATGCCGCAGAACACTGTACAAATCCCGCTTCAATAATTCCCCTCTACCCTAAAGTCGCATCTAAAACGCGATCTGATCTAGCTGTGTATATTTTGTTATTTTTGATTGTTATATTCAGTCTCACTAGCTACAGGCATTTTTTAAGCTTGTAAAGGGAAGATGACAACTCTCACTTGCCACTCTGCTCTTCCACAGCGCCGCTCCCCTTTCGTCCACTGAAATAGCATATAGTAATCATAGACAACACGGCAGGGTCCGTTACAGTTTGTTTTTATCTGATTTCAAATAAACAAAGTCTTGCCTTTCAGAATATTAAACTTGTTTCCGCAAATTCAGATGATAAATACAACTTTGAAGCTTGTGACGGCATAATTACAAGCGGAGAACGGAGTAACTTAACGTCACAGCAGGCACAACAACAGCCGGTGTTAGCCATGTAAATTACAACCAATAAAAAAGCTTAGATTTGTTTATTTGTTACGTTGTTTACTTTATTTGTTACGTTGTTCTGTGTGTGTCCGCCTTGGTCCTGCACGGGTCTGATTTTCCCGAACCCGCATATCCTATGAGCAGTGAAAACATTCAATTATTAACACACGCAGTTAGGTATTTGGCTCAAAAAGCGTGGGATGTTGGTTCTTTTCTCCATCTAGGAACCAAAAGCATCCCAGACGTTGGATTTCGCTCTTGAGGAAGTGTTATTGAAAATGCTGTATTCTCCGCTAGAGAGCTTCACCTCAGCCATTTAGAATGTGGCGCGCTCAGAAGCAGATTGATGCGCTGCAGAGGTTATGATTATGCGCGGTCCCGCGGGGGAGAGGTCTGAGGATTTTAACATTAAATTAAATTATTATTATTTTAATATATTTATTATGCAACACCCGCGACCCGACCCGCATCTTCTTTGTTTTACCCAGAACCGAACCCCGAAAAAAAAGTTATAAAAAAATACCACCCATGAATCACTCTATTTGCGGGTCACCCGGGCATGACTGTACGATGGGTAACAGCTGAATATGTTGTCCATGAAGACTTCATGACTGTCCTAAGACTGACGCAGAATCAATAACCCACTGATAAACTACGATGTTAACAACCTCATGATAACCTCTATGTGTTTAACTTAGGATCTGTTTTTTATCTAAAAAGGTAAATGTGTGCATTTTATTATAAAGTTGTGTATATTTACAGACTGTTGCAAAAACTAAGAAGCTTATAAACATCAGGTTTAAAACTGAAAGAGCTTTACAAAAAAGTAACACAATGAAAGATGTTTGGAGTTTTATTTGAGTTATTAATGTACATTTTCATACAGTTACGGCACTTCCTGTTTCTGCCGGAGAGAGGGGAGGCCGTCCCAAAGCTTGCTGCTGTGTTTACTCCCTCCATCTGACAGGAGGAGCCTCATGTGTCACTCCACGGAGTTCACTCCGTCACGGAGGGGGAGTGTGTAGGGGTAGGGTGTAGGGCGTGGTTTGGGAGTGGGCCATACACACGCACTTTTTTGCCCCCCCCCACTTCTAAAATGAATCCGGCGCGCCTGGCGTGGCCTACGTGTGGGGCACAGTGCTGGGGATAAAGCTGGTTATTGATAAACTGTTGGAGGAATGTGATATTCTGTGCTTACAAGAGACATGGTTACCTAAGCAAGATCTGGAAAGGCTGAATACACTACATGCTAATTTTCATGGAGTTGGAGAGTCAACTACTGATCTCCGTGATAAAATAGCTCATGGTAGGATACCGGGTGGTGTGGCGATTCTCTGGAACATATGATCGTTTGGTTACAGCAGAGGTGGGAGTAAGTCCTACATGTGCAAGTCATGAGCAAGTCTCAAGTCTTGACCTACAAGTATCAAGCAAGTCCCTGTGAGAGAAACTTCTGCTCAGCAATGTTGATGGAAGAAATGGAAGCTGGAACCCGCTTTATATCAAATACCTGAGTTTATTGAGAGTCACGGCTGTGAGTGTTTACAAGGTATTAACACAACTATCATCATGAGAATCCCAAGTCAACACTAAGGATTACACAGAACACAGCGCAATTCTACACAGAGAATATAGGAGTGGCCTATATTCGCACTCTTTCTATCCTAATCGATATCACACATGTCAAGGACAAAGGACTGGTCTATTAAAACCATCTGCGCAATTGGTCACACTTCCCCCAAAGGGAGGCAGGGCCTTTTGGCCTTTGCCCTGTTTAAATTACAAACAGGACACATAGGGAAAACACTAACATTCTCCCATGCACAGATCTCATTAAAATATTTCTTCGATCTAGATCTTAGTCTAAGAATATTTCAGTCACTACTTAAATCAAATAAAACGTCCTCAGAGTTGTGTGGATTCTCATTACATTAATTACATCAAAAGCAGAATAAGATTGAAACAGTCAATCACAATGGTTGATACAGACAACCATAATAGAAAAATCATCTCTCTTCAGTGTTTGATTTCTTTTTGTCAAAAGCACAATAATAACACACATGCAATACAAAAGTATAATAGTAAAATATATGTTTCAAAACAAGATTTTTTATCATTTATCACTCAGTTAATCTCATTCATCAAACACAAATTCAAAATCAGCTTACATCTTAAAGATTTACTTCAAGGCAATTACTTATTAAAACACAATTAGAATGTAGGATTATAAGAAATCCAATTGAGGTATAAAATCAGAATCATAAGGATCCAGTTAAGATTCACAGTTAAGGTATAAATTCACAGTGATGAATCGATCAATCTGTAAAGGTACAGTGTCCTCAATCTTTAACCTTACTTTACGTTTACTTCAATACACGTATTCAAGAGTAAGGCACTTTACTACATACATTTTATTCAAATACATTTGTTCAAAATCTGAAAAGGAAAAGTCAGACATTTTATTGTAACAACCTGAGGAAGGAAAAATCAAAAACATCTGTTCTTTATTCTGAGTGTCAACTTTAATCAATTTATCAATCGCTGAAAGGAGGTACCCATGGTACAGGAACTGCCATGGAGACCCATGGGTCTGGGAGGTCGGCGTCGTACATCAACATTGTGTCATTTACAGTAGAATACCCCACTAGCCTCTGTGGGGCCTGGAGGGCAGTCTTGGCCACCCTCCGTATGGCTAATTTAACTACAGTGATCAAACAAATCACTAGCATTAGCACAACCAAGATAAACACTGCAACAGTAACAACAAATGTAACCAACCCCGCTCCCCAGGATCCAAGGGTTCCACTTAAATCCCCAAATGTAAACCCATGAGTTTCATGCAATTATTTTATCCCGTTAGCCGTATCATGAATCATATCCATAACTTCAGGTGTAGCGTCAGAGACAAAGGAACAGCACTCCGCACCAATTACTTTACATGCGCCCCCCTGGGCAGCTAAGAGGAGGTCCAGCGCCATGCGATTCTGTAGTGCTACTGTCCTAACTTCTTGCAATTCTTTATGTTCAGCTAACATTGCTGTGTTTGATACATTTAGATGATTTTCCACTACTTTGGATAATGCCATGATTTCCTGCTGACTAACATAAATGCCGTACCAAGGCAAAAATAGGCTCGCTACCTGTTGTCCTTTTGTAATGGACCTGCTGTTCCTGTGTAGAGAGGGAAGTATCGCTGCAATCTCATGTGTCTCTACTTTACGGATTAAAGGAATTAGGTAGGCTAGATAACAGGTGCCATAAAAAACGTCATATGGTACGCAGCCATAGGCCCGGTCCCCACAAACTAAGTAAACTCTCTGTGGGAGGGGAATTCTGGCTAATTTTACCCTCACTATGGTATTACAGTCGCTGTGTCCCACATCTGGAGAGGTGTGAGATCCTGCTTCATTCTGGAAACAGATGGACACATTCTTCCATTCATGTACTACAATTGGGGGAACATATATTGAACAGTCCCGTGTAGGGGGATTGCCTAGGGGTATTGGTTGCGTACAATCATGTATTTTAACCTCAACGGAGTTCACTGTTCTGGAGCCAAACCAGGGCACAACTGTTACCAAAGCTCCAACCAGCAAAGATGCCACGTGTGGTTGTTTTGTGCATGTTGGACTTGTGGAATTAACCGAACAATTAGTTTGTACCAGAGCTAACTGGAATCTGTATTCAAAAGCTAGGTTAATGTATTTCTTCACATATATTAGTTTTAAAAACATCAATCGTTTAAAACCGTCAGGCAGGTAATTTTTATTTACTGTCTCAACAATGAGAGAGACTAAGCCCTCGTACTGTAACGGTTTATCAGAGTCTGTTGGGTATGAAGGAGTGTAGCAGTCCTCAGCCTCATCGCTAATTCTGGAGTCAATGTCGTTCCAACTGACTAATTTATAATCCACTTTTGTGAAAGGAATTGGGCTAAACATGGGAGAATGCATGGATTCTGGCATATTTTGGCACAGCCAACAGTTGCTAATATTACGTCCATGTGCGTAGTCTAACATTAAACTTACTGCAGAATTAGTTTTAGTTCGTTTAAAAGGAGTGATTAAGGCCTTTTTTGAAAAATCTACATCACCTCCTGAGTGTTTAAGTGGAGTGGATAGAACATTTGTTTTTCTATCTGGTCCAGACAGTTTGCATGCAGTAGCACCTGAATTGGGAACCTGGTAATCTGGTTTCCTCATTCTACATATTGCTTTATCCTTTATCAGTGTCTTAACCTGTTCTCTAGTGCTACACCACAGTTCTGGGGGCATGTCTTCAATGGTGTTGAGTGCTATTCTTACCCCCTCTGATGCCACCCCGTCCTCACGGTACTGGTCCATTGGATATATCTCCCACGTTGAGTGAACTAAGGACACATAAATATAATAATACAGTTAGATGGATCACATATTAAAGCTGGACAGTTAAAATAAATAGTCTCTGATTTATGATCAGGGAGGGAGACAATCCTCCTGATTCTTCCTCCTTTTCTTTCTCGTTGTGTCTCTCGCACCATACTGAATGTCTGTGTGGTGATTGGATACAACCTGTCCTTGTTCGCTAGGCACTGATTTGCCCGTTGGTGTCGTTTTGCCCTCAGGGTCTGGGCCCTGAGTGGTCAAGTCGTCTGCTCTCGTAGATAAGAGCACCTTATTTTCTTCCTCAGACGGGCGAGATCCCTCGCCACCTGTCGTTGGGATTTCCACAGCTCCATCTAGCAGGGCGTCCTTGGCCAGGTACAGAAGACCCAGCATGACGATGATGATGACTGCCTTCACACGCCAGCATCCGGTAGAGGAGAGAGACGACATCTGGAAGCGTGAATCCACTCCGGTCTCCCTTGTACTCTCAGGGCTGTTCTGGTTACTATTAACACATGGAAAGGACCTTTCCACCTGGGAGACAGAGCATCTTTTTCAAGAGATTTGATTAGTACATTATCACCAATCTGAAAGGGGTGTGTGGGCTCCTCTCCCGGCTGGGGGAGCCTGTCAGCCACCTGCCTGTGAAACTTTCTCAACATGTCAGTTAGATATTTGACATGTAATTCATGTAATCATCTGTCCACAAAAGAGTGAGTTTGTGGGGTGTTACTGGGGGGCTAGATCCTGCGAACATTACCCTTCCCATCAATACTTCGTGTGGGCTAAGCCCTGTCGTTGCATTTGGTGAGCTTCTGATGGAGCACAGAACTAGCGGCAGCGCGTCTACCCATTTTAGTCCTGTGGTCAACATTGTTTTAGTGAGTTTCTCCTTTATAGTCAAGTTCATTCTCTCAACCTGGCCTGAGCTCTGTGGGTGATAGGGAACATGCAATTGCCATTTGAACCCTAACACTGTAGCTAGACTCTGGGTTATCTTAGAAATGAATGCTGGACCTCTGTCACTGTTAATTCCTGTGGGCACACCAAATCTAGGAATAACATCTTTGAGAAGACACTTTACAACTGTTCTAGCGTCTTCTTTTCTGGTAGGGTAGGCCTCTACCCATTTGGAGAACTGGCACACTATTACCAAAAGATATTTGAATCCTTGGCATGTTGGCATATGTGAAAAGTCAATTTGCATATTTACAAAGGGCCCCGAGGGGGGCGGTAAGTGATCATGCTGAATTTGACCACTTCTTCGTCTTGTCTGCTGGCATATCATGCATCTGTCTACCAGGGTCTGTGTAGCTAGTGTGATGCCTGGAGCAAACCACTGGGACTTTATAATCCCATTCATCCCTCCTTTTCCTACATGTGATTTGCCATGTGCAACATGTGCCAAAACATGGAGGAACGAACGTGGACAGACCATCCGTCCGTCTGGGTGGAGCCACAAGCTGGACTCAGCGTCAAGTGTACAACCTCGTCTTAGCCATAAATCTTTCTCCCTAACATCAGCGCGGGCTTGCATGTCCGCGACATCATTAAAGGAAGGCAAAGAAATGGGTTCTGCGGGTTGTGTCGAGGGGCCATTGGAGCACCATAGAAGAGCAGGAAACTGCTGCTTGTTTAGCCGCGGTGTCGGCTAATGCATTTCCACGCGAAATAGGATCATCAGAATTTGTGTGAGCAGCGCACTTAACTACTGCTAGCTGTGTCGGGAGCATGATAGCGTCTAATAGCTGAGCTACTAACGCATGATGTTGAATAGGCTTACCGGCCGATGTTAAGAAACCGCGCATTTTCCACAAGACACCAAAGTCACGGCACACACCAAATGCATACCTGGAGTCTGTGAAAATGGTTGCAACTCTATCTTTAGCCAAAATACACGCCCTCAGCAGAGCATACCACTCTGCGGCCTGAGCCGACGTGCCATTTGGCAAGGCCCGGCTTTCTAAGACTTCCCAGTCGTTCACAACAGCATAGCCTGCTAAGTGTACTGTGTCAGACGGCCTGCTCACAGACCCGTCTGTGTATAGAATCATATCTGAATTAGGGATAGGAGTTTGCAACATATCAGTTCTGGGGGAAGAAGACATGTCAATCGTTGTGACACAGTCATGTGTGATTTCAAAATCTGGAATTGGTACCAGTGTAGCAGGGTTTAGAGGGGGAGAGCATTTAAGTGTGATGTGTGGGCTTGAAAGAATTATTGCTTCATAACCAGAGCGCCTTGCTGCTGTCATATGCTGAGTAGCAGAGGTGTTCAGAATATGCAAAACGGCATGTGGGACATGTACTACACAGTCACTGGCCAGTACAATGGGAGAGGATTGTTTGATAACAATTGCAACTGCGGCTACTGCCCGCAGACATGAAGGCATACCAAGTACCACAGGGGAGAGTCGAGATGAGTAGTATGCAACAGGCCGGAAATTAGAGCCATGCTTCTGTACCAAGATGCCCGCTGCAAAGCCCCCCTTCTCATGGACGTGCAGGTGAAACGGCTGATGGTAATCAGGGAGCCCCAGTGCAGGAGCTGATGTCAGGGCTCGCTTTAAGTCCTGAAAAGCTGTGTGCATGTCCTCAGACCATTGAACAATGTTAGGAGCAGCCTGCAGAGTGGCAGCACGCAGGAGTCCATCGCAGCGTACTCGCATATCCAGTGTCTGCAATAGTTAGCCATGCCCAAAAAAGACAGCATGTCTTTCTTTGTGCGGGGTGGTGCCACTTTGTTCAAAAGGCAAATCCTTGCTGGCGAGAGGAGTCGGTGTCCATCCCTCAGAATGTGACCCAGGTATGTGACCTCAGTCTGGCAGTACTGCAACTTAGCCAGGGATGCTCTGTGTCCGCATTTAGAAAGTCTTTTCATGAGCAGAATGGAGTCGATGCGACGTGCGTCCATGTTGGGAGAAGCTAACAACAGGTCATCTGCGTACTGAAGCAAGGTACAAAGTGTCCAGATCTCTCTTAACCGCTGCTGCGTACACAGTAGGCGATTCCACATACCCCTGTGGGAGGCGCGTGTATGTGATTTGTTTACCTTTAAAAGTAAATGCAAACAGATACTGGCTGTCTGGATGCAGAGGAACAGAGAAAAATGCTGAACACAAATCGATTACTGTGTAACATTTCGAATCTGACGGTAATGATGCAAGAATTGAATTAGTGTCAGGCACTATAGGAGCTGTCGGAATGACAATAGCGTTAATAGCTTGCAAATCTTGGACAAAACGCCACTCATCAGGGTGATTGTGTTTAGGTATGGGCAGAATTGGAGTATTACACGGGCTGCTCGTATATCTCAACACGCCCTGATCGAGCAGAGATTGGATGACTCCTTCAATTCCCAAAATGGCTCTATGGGGTCAATTGTACTGTCTGATAGCTGGCAATCTGGCATTGGCTTTAAGTGTGACTGTGTGGAGGGGCTGAACAAACAAACCCCACATGATTTTTGTGTTTAGCCCATAATGTGGCCGGAACCTCAGAAAAATCTGAAGGGGGTCCATATTGTGTGAGTGCAGGTGGCTGTAAATGAAGAAATGTGCTTTGAGGGAGAGAGTGTGTGTGTGTGTGTGTGTGTGTGTGTGTGTGTGTGTGTGTGTGTGTGTGTGTGTGTGTGTGTGTGTGTGTGTGTGTGTGTGTGTGTGTGTGTGTGTGTGTGTGTGTGTGTGTGTGTGTGTGTGTGTGTGTGTGTGTGTGTGTGTGTGTGTGTGTGTGTGTGTGTGTGTGTGTGAGAGAAGCTTTTGCAGGCCTCAGCAGAGCATGGCAGTGGGCTGCCATGGCCCCCACTTCCTCAGGTTCACTTCCTGAAGTGACCGCTATTGTGAGGTGAGGGATCGTGTCTGCAGCATAAAAGACTTGCTGTGAGGGTGTGAGCCTAACAGGCAATGCGCACCCCTGGGGTCCTAAAAATAGAAACTGTTCACATTCCAACTGATCTGAGCTGTTGCAAAAACCTCTTACTGATAGTGCATAGTCATCTGATGGGTTAAAAGCAGCTGTGCAGTGACAATTCAATACAGGCCGCATAAGGGACATTAAGGAAGCACACACAGGGGAAATGCTAGCAATTTTCTGAATTCCTGTTGTGGAGAAAACAGAAATCATGTTGAAATCTGGAAATGACCAACAATAAAGGTTGTCCTGAGATGATTGAATGAATTGGACAGCTTGATAGACTTTGCTGTCAGGAATAGTAAAAAACAATCCATCTGGAGTGCAATGTATTGTTGCTTGTAATTTACAAAGCAAATCTCTGCCCATTAGATTAATAGGACTTCCATCTGAAATAATGAAAGAGTGTTGGATGTGATCCTTCAATTGAAATATTAGTTTTCTCTGAAACGGGCTCTGACATAGGAATGCCAGAAACTCCCATTGTTGTAACAAAATGATTGGTTGCTTCACACACTTTTTCCTTCGTGCCCACTGCTGATAATGTTGCTCCGCTGTCAATCAAAATGTCTACCGCCTTACCACTGAAATCAACGGGCATAATCGGATCTTCACGCGGGTTATTGGAAAGGCGAATTGTTGCTGCTTGAATGGGGAAATGCTGTGAATCTGACCCTATTTCTTCTTCATGGACCCTCTATCGTCTATTAAATATGACTTTGCTGACCGTTTTGCCCCTGTTGAGCCTGCCTGTCGTAGTGGCTGTTAAGGGGAGGGGGAGGCAGTAATGCCGGGTGTTGGCGGGGGGGCTGGGGGAGAGCAGGCAAGGGTTGTGCATCCTGCTGTGCTTGCCAGCGCCGCTCGCACTGTCCCGCCCAGTGATCCGTTGCGCCACAGACGTGACACGGCATCAACTTTTTGGAATTTTTATTCTGCTGCTGTCTGCAACTCTGTGATCTTCCCTGATTTTGATACTGCTGTGTGCGGTTTTGTCCCTGAAACTGCTGGGAGTTATCCGCACTCTGATAAGCCTGTGTATTTTGAGGCAACTTTTGCATCAGCTGGGCAATTCTGGGGGTCAGAAATATCTGATTACTGTGCACCGCGCGTATTGTTGCTAATGTTAATTTCCATGTTTTAATTTGCCAATCTGGGGTAGCCATCATATACGCCTGAGCTGTTTCAGGGATTAAATTATGTAACAAAGTCTGTAGGGCGAACAAATCATTGCCCTCTCTATCCCACACTGTCATGAAACGCTGGAGAAATTCTGGGACAGTTTCTGTTGGGTTCTGTACGCAAGCCGTCACCAGCGAAAAATCTGTGTGAGTTTTGGCGCATGCTTTGATTGCAACAGCAGCTACAGTCTGGATCCACGTATCACGCGTCTGTGTTGCAGGCTAGTCACCTGCAGGCGTACAGGCAGGGAATTTGAATTCCTCCCTACACGTGGGCCAATCTGCCTTGTATGTTAGGATTATCAGCTGTTTAACATCATGAACTAGACAGTTATAAACTGAGCAGACATTAGTCAACCACGACAGATACTCATCTGGGCTTTTAGTGGGACTTGGAGCGTGATTAGTGACATCCATAACCTCAGCGGGTGTCCAAGGTTTATAAACTGGAATCTCTCCTATCAGTATTTTCGGTGCGGTCACAGTTTCAGCAGAATTATTATCCTGATATGTTTGCAGTCTTGTGATAATTCTATGAGGGACATAGTCCTTAAAACTGGTGCCGTACGGCATGTTTGGATTGTGTAACATTTTCGTTGCGGAGCCAGAGGTCGGGGTGTGTAATGAGCTGCTATCTGGCATTTCGTCTCCACTGTCCGCTGCACTTTGTTCCTGCTGGTCAATTTCTCGTTGTCTATACTGTCCTGCCTGATCACACAGGTGAGCCAGAGCATGTAGATGTTAAAGAGAAGAGGCCCCAAGATGGAGCCTTAAGGTACCCCACATGTCATATTTGTCAACTCAGATGTGTATTTACCTATAGAAACAAAGTTTTTTCTGTCCTTTAAGTAGGATTCAAACCAATTTAGAACTGTTTCCGAAAGTCCCACCCAGTTTTCTAGTCGGTCGAGTAATATGTTGTGGTCAACAGTGTCAAACGCAGCACTGAGATCTAATAATACTAACACTGAAGTTCTGCCACTGTCTGTGTTTAAGTGGATGTAATTGAAGACCTTTACAAGAGCAGTCTCAGTGCTGTGGTTTGGACGAAAGCCTGACTGGAACACATGCAAACAGTTATTTAATTGCAAGAAATTACTCAACTGTTGAAAAACATATTTTTCAATGATTTTACCTAGAAATGGAAGGTTTGATATGGGCCTGTAATTGTTCATTACTGAACAACAATTTCCTTCAGGATGAATAAAGTCTTATCTTATCTTATCTGAAGCATCTAGATTATTATTTTTTAAGAGCGGTTTAATGACTGCAGTTTTCAGGGCCTGTGGAAAAATACCTGAGTGAAGAAATGTGTTTACTATATGAAGTAGATCTGAAGCCATGCAACGAAAATATCTTTGAAAAATCCTGTTGGAATAATATCAAGGCAGCAGGAGGAAAAGCCACAACCTGTGTGTATGTAGTGGGTGACTTGAATGCTGACATTTCGGATGATAAATCTCTGTGTTACGTTCCCACTTGGCTATAGGGGTACAAACGGGAAACGACACGACCAGATTAGTATAATTATAGGTGATTTATTTATAAAGCAAGATGTAACAAAATGGCAGGCAGGCAGCCTGAAACAAACAAAAGGGCCAAAAGGGCACAGGTTGACAGATAACCAAACTAAGGGAGGACTCAAAAGGAGTCTAAAGGCATACAGGGAAAATACATAGGAATATACTAAATAGAGAACAAAACAAAACCTCACTTCAAGAGTGGTACAACTAACAAAAGGGAGTCTAGACAAAACACACAGCTAAACTAAAAGGCAACAGTCACAAAATCCTACTCTACCCTCTAACTAAGCTACTCTAGACACTCAACATTAAGCACGTAAGTTGTCACTCGACACTGAATACATATGTTGCACCAAACACAGTCTGTAGTGTCCATGACACAAGAGCAAAAGGTATGAGGCGTCTGATCGCAGCAGAGCCTCCAGAGTGATGATTGTCCGCAGCCTTTGTACTCCTCCCCAGCAGGTGTGCGCCGGCTGTGCGCTGCGATTGGACGACGTCAATCCAATCCCCATCTTCAGAGGTGGACCAGGAGATGGGCAGCCAATGATGTTGGCGCAACCACACAGCTCATTTACATGAACACACACACAGCTGAAAACCCTCACAGGCAGATTAAGGAGCAGACAAACAGCAACCGTAACACCCCCCCCCCCCTTAAAACACAAACCCACAGTTTTGTGAACCTAACACACTAACGAACTCCTAATAACACACACTACCATTTCAAACTCAACCTGGACAAGCATCGGCCAACACGCTTCTCTGAACCCTTTAATGATGGGTGTCTACTGTGGTAATCCCGCACAATCAGAGCCCAGTGCAGGAGACGCTGATCGTGCTTGGACACGCTGGGGCAGAATATAAAGGGGTCATAACAGGCAAACATCACAATTGGCCAAAGACTGGGTCCAACATGAATCTTAACATGTTGTAGGGCTAACAATCAATCAATCAATCAATCATCAATCAATGTTTATTTATAGAGCCCAATATCACAAATGTTACATTTGTCTCAGTGGTCTTCACAGTGTGTACAGAATATCAGTATGACAATACGACACCCTCTGTCCTTAGACCCTCACATCGTACAAGGAAAAACTTCCAGAGAAAACCCAGTTTAAAGGGAAAAATGGGAGAAACCTCAGGGAGAGCAACGGAGGGATCCCTCTCCCAGGACGGACAGACGTGCAATAGATGCCGTGTGTAAATTGAAAAGATAATACATTTGCAACATAGGTAGTCCAAATGTTTGGAAATGCATGTGTGTATAATAGGAAGATGAATCCACGAGGATATCCATCCAGGACCTATGATCCAGGACCACAGCCACGACTCAAGATCCAGCGTTCGCGATCCAGGACACAGGACCGCAGGATCATCGATGACTCCGGATCCCAGCGTATATAGACACCAAAAAGAAAGACATTTGGGGAAGCTGGGTTAATCGGAACATGAGTGTACACGGGTATAGACAGAGAGAAGGAAGAAGTAAGATGTCCCCCGACAAACTAAGCCTATATCAGCAAAACTAGGGGCTGAATCTAATCAGCCCTAACTATAAGCTTTATCAAAAAGGAAGGTCTTAAGCGCACTCTTAAAAACAGATAGGGTGTCTGCCGCCCGAACACAAAATGGAAGCTGATTCCACAAATGTGGAGCTTGATAAGAAAAGGCTCTGGCTCCCATTGTACTTTTAGAGATTCTAGGAACAACCAACAACCCTGCATTCTTGGAACGCAATGCCCTAGTAGGACAGTAGGGTATAATGAGTTCTTTAAGGTAAGATGGCGCCTGCCCATTAAGGGCTTTGTAGGCGAGAAGAAGAATTTTAAATTCTATCCTGTGTTCTATAGGGAGCCAGTGTAAGGCAGCCAGAACAGGAGTAATGTGGTCCCTTTTCCTAACTCTGGTTAGTACACGAGCCGCAGCATTTTGAATCAGCTGAAGCGACTTGATTGACTTCTTGGTACTCCCTGATAATAAAGAGTTACAATAATCCAGCCTAGAAGTAACAAATGCATGGACTAGTTTCTCTGCATCGTTTTGAGGCAAGATATGCCTGATTTTTGCAATGTTACGTAGATGGAAGTAGGCGGTCCTTGAAATTGATTTTATGTGGGCGTTAAAGGATAAATCCTGATCAAATATAACACCAAGATTCCTTACAGTCTCACTGGAGGCCAAATTAATGCCATCCATAGTTAGTATGTCTTTAGATAATTTGTTTCGTAGATTCTTCGGGCCAAGTACAATAACTTCAGTTTTGGTCGTGTTTAACATCAAAAAGTTTAAGGTCATCCACGTTTTTAAGTCCTTAAGGCAGTCTTGAATTTTATTTAGATGATTAATTTCATCAGGCTTGATTGATAAATATAGTTGAGTATCATCCGCATAACAATGAAAGTTTACAGAATGATTCCTTATAATATTGCCTAACGGAAGCATATATAATGTGAACAAAATAGGTCCGAGCACTGAGCCCTGTGGCACTCCATGGCTAACTTTGGTTTGCGTGGAAGATTCATCGTTAACACGTACAAACTGAGAGCGTTCAGATAGATAGGACCTAAACCAGCCTAAAGCAGTTCCCTGTATGCCAACTAAGTGCTCTAGTCTTTGCAATAAGATATCATGGTCGATAGTATCAAATGCAGCACTGAGATCGAGCAAAACAAGAATAGACACAAGTCCCTTGTCTGAGGCTATTAGAATATCATTTGTGACTTTAACCAGAGCTGTCTCTGTGCTATGATGTGTTCTAAAGCCAGACTGAAAATCTTCAAATAAATCATTGTTTTTTAAGTAATCACACAACTGTTTTGCGACCGCTTTCTCAAGAATTTCTGAGAGGAACGGAAGATTAGAAATAGGTCTAAAGTTGGCTAAAACCTCTGGATCGAGGTTGTGCTTTTTAAGAAGCGGTTTTATCACTGCTACTTTGAATGATTGTGGAACATATTCATAATATTTAATAAAGAAGTGCTAATTAATGGAAAAACTTCCTTCAACAGCTTAGTTGGAATTGGGTCTAACATGGTTTAGAAGAGAGAATCATTGAATGTAATTGTTCAAGGTTAATGGCTGAAAAGCATTCTAGTTTACTATCTAGTGTAATATTAGAACTTACGATTCCGGGAGCTGTTGATAACACTATACTGGTCGAAGGCAAGAGGTCATTAATTTTGTTTCTAAGAGTAACAATTTTATCGTTAAAAAAGCACATAAAATCATTACTACTGAGTGCTATGGGAATAGAAGGCTCAATGGAGCTGTGGCTCTCTGTCAGCCTGGCTACAGTGCTGAAAAGAAATCTTGCATTATTCTTATTCTCATCTATTAATGAAGAGTAGTAGGCTGCTCTCGCTTTACGCAGTGCTTTCTTATATTCATTGAGAGTAATATGCCAAATTAAACGAGATTCTTCAAGTTTAGTGGAACGCCATATCCTTTCAAGTTGTCTAGACTTTTGCTTTATTTTGCGGGTTTCGGCATTATGCCATGGAGCTAATCTGTCGTTTTATTTTCTTCTTTTTCAAAGGAGCAACAGAGTCTAATTTTATTCGCAGCGCATCTATAGCACTATCAACAACATGATCAATTTGGGGTGGTGTACATTTTGTATAAGTTTCCTCCCCTACATGCAGACATGCTATCGAGTTAAGTATTGGTGGAATCTCTTCCTTAAATGTGGCTATAGCACTAACAGATAGGTTTCTGCTGCAAGAGCTTTTGACTAATGCTTTGTAGTCTAGTAACAGTACTTCAAAAGTGACTAAGAAATGGTCGGATAAAGCAGGATTATGCGGTTCGACTAATAGTTGCTCAATTTCAATACCATAAGTCAGAACAAGGTCGAGAGTGTGATTATAACAGTGGGTTGGTTTATTTACACTCTGACAGAAACCAACATAATCTAATATAGAGTTAAATGCAACAGTAAGGCTATTTTTATCATCGTCAACATGAATATTAAAGTCACCTACGATAATTACTTTGTCTGTTTTAAGAACCAAAGTTGATAAAAACTCAGAGAATTCTGATAAGAATTCTGAATAAGGACCTGGTGCACGATACACTGTAACAAATAAGATTGGCTGCAAAGTTTTCCAGGTCGGATGCATAAGACTAAAAACGAGGCTTTCAAAGGAGGTATAATTACATTTTGGTTTAGTATTGATAAGTAAACTTGAGTCAAAGATTGCTGCAACTCCACCTCCTCGGCCCGTGCCTCGAGCAATATGAGTGTTGACATGGCTGGGTGGAGTGGCCTCATTTATGCCGACATATTCTTCATGTCTCAACCAAGTTTCAGTGAGACAGCATATATCAATATTATAATCTGATATTAAATCATTTACCAATATTGCTTTAGATGCTAGAGATCTTATGTTTAAGAGACCACATTGTTTTAGCATAACTACACACCGACTCCACATTAAGTTTGGTGCATTCTGATTGGCGTAAACGAACATCATTACCACCGACGTGAATAACAATCCTACTGTATTTACGTTTATCTTTAGCCAGCAGTTTAAGATGCGCCTCAACGTCGCCCGCTCTGGCCCCCGGAATGCATGTGACTGTGGAGGCTTCGGTCTCTAAATTCACGTGTCTCATAATAGAGCTACCAATAACCAGAGTTGGCTTCTCTCGCTGAGTGGGGAATATCTGTTAGATACGTGAACGGGTTGGTGGGGACCTGCGGGTTTCGCGTTATGCCCCTTCTGAACAGTCACCCAGCCTCCCTGCTGCTCGGGAGTTGCCGGGGGACGGCTAAGAGGAGCTACTTTTTGCCGGTCCGCACATGCTAACATGGGCTTTACTTTAGCTGAGTTACTTTCTAAGATGCGGAGCCGGGCTTCTATGGCTATGATTCCCGCCTCCAACCTAACAACTATACAACATTTAACACATGTATCCTTACCAGTAAGGGAGGCCGGGAAGTAACCAAACATGAGACAGGAAGAGCAGGAAATAGCACCAGAAAGTGGGGAAAGAGCCATGGCTAGCTATCAAGCTAAAGTAGCTACCGTTAGCAAACCCGAAAAGAGTGTAGGCAACTGTGGAGTTACAGTCGCTAAGAGGAGAGTTGTGAGTGCTTAAGCTGTAGTAACGTGTGATTACAACGTCAGGCAGTTGCTGTGATCAAGAGTTTTAAAACGATCGATTAAGTTTAAGTTAATAAGCTATCAGCAACAGAACAGGCACACCCGGAGATGACAACAACAACCGGAAGTTACAACGTGCAACGTGCTCACCGCAATAGGTTCCTCCTTCCGCTCAGAGCAGAACACTGAGCTGTATGTTCTGCTCTAACACCAACACTAGGATCCGACGCTCTCGGGTTACCGGGAGAGTCGGAAAGTCGAGAGGCTTGTCTGAGCCGGCGTGTTGCGCTGGTTTCACGACATCCTCTCGAGGAGGAGGGGGAGCCACAATTTCTGGCTTCTCCTCGGACACAGCTTCATCTGAAGACACAGGCACAATCACAGACTCAGATAATGAGGCATCAGAAACACTTTTACTCGCCTGTGCACGGGTATGGGTGATCAGACCAATACCGTTTGGCGGGGACATATTCTGCCGCTGCTCTTTACGCTTCAGAGCTGCACAGTTGGCAATGACATGTCCAGATTGGTGACAGTAATAGCACTCTCTCTCCTCTCTTTTTACGTTAAACCCATTCCACGGCTCAGTATAGGGTGCGGCTGTTACATGGCGCGATCTCTCAGTAGAGACCGGGGAAAACACAGATTTATGCATCAGCACATACTCATCGACTAACACAGCCGCAGCAGAGAGGGAATTTACTTTTTGCTCATTCACGTACATAACAATGTGCTCAGGCAAACATTTCTTAAATTCCTCCAACATAATCAATTCCTTCAAGGAAGTATAATCTGTAGCTTTACATGAGGCAATCCACTTAGCAAAACACATTCCTTTTACTCTGGCCAACTCCACATGAGTTTGGTGAGGACCCTTCCTAAGGTGTCTAAACTTTTGCCGGTAAGCTTCGGGAACGAGTTCGTATACTCTGAGAATGGCAACCTTCACTGAGTCATACTGCAGGCCGTCCTCTAACGTGAGAGCCGCAACTGCTTCCTGAGCTTTTCCATGTAGTTTACACATTACCATCAGAGCCCAAACTTCAGCTGGCCACCGCAACGCTGTAGCAATGCGCTCGAAGGCACCAAAATAGGCATCCACCTCAGTCTCACGGAAGGTTGGCACTAAGGAAATGTTTCTACTCACATCAAAAGCAGGTGAATGAGAAGGAGATGATAGGCTTCCTCCGACATGGCCAACAGCATCGGATGCGCGCAGCTCGGAGTCTAGCTCCAGCTGACGCATTCTGACTTCCTTGTTGATTTCCAGCGTTCTTAGTTCCAACTGAAACTGCCTGGCTTTCTCCCTGTCGTTAGCTTCCCACTGACGCTGCCTGTCCTTGGCTTCCAACTGGAGCCAGGCGAGACGGACCTTCCCGGGAATCTGTACTGCCCACAGGAGAGGATGGACCTCTGCGAGGCGGCGTGAGCGGTGCCTCACACGACTCGCCCCCCTCGCTGTCACTACCCTCTCCTTTAGCAAGGACATTAGGCACAGTGAGCTCAGCTTGAGCATGCAACACCAGAGAACCCCTTTCCACCAACTCATCCACCACCAAAGCCTGTAATTCCTTTTTTCCCCATTTGCCTATTCACCGCGAGACTGAAATGTTGCGCTATCTCATACTCAACTAAAACTGCACACAAAGTCCACCAAATTGTTTGTAGCAATACAAATACCACCTATAACCCCCGGAATCTATTTAGATATCCCGGACGAGCCCCCATGTGTTACGTTCCCACTTGGCTATAGGGGTACAAACGGGAAACGACACGACCAGATTAGTATAATTATAGGTGATTTATTTATAAAGCAAGGTAAACAAAATGGCAGGCAGGCAGCCTGAAACAAACAAAAGGGCCAAAAGGGCACAGGTTGACAGATAACCAAACTAAGGGAGGACTCAAAAGGAGTCTAAAGGCATACAGGGAAAATACATAGGAATATACTAAATAGAGAACAAAACAAAACCTCACTTCAAGAGTGGTACAACTAACAAAAGGGAGTCTAGACAAAACACACAGCTAAACTAAAAGGTAACAGTCACAACATCCTAATCTACTCTAAACACTAACTAAACTACTCTACCCTCTAACTAAGCTACTCTAGACACTCAACATTAAGCACGTAAGTTGTCACTCGACACTGAATACATATGTTGACACTCGTCACTAAACACATATGTTGCACCAAACACAGTCTGTAGTGTCCATGACACAAGAGCAAAAGGTATGAGGCGTCTGATCGCAGCAGAGCCTCCAGAGTGATGATTGTCCGCAGCCTTTGTACTCCTCCCCAGCAGGTGTGCGCCGGCTGTGCGCTGCGATTGGACGACGTCAATCCAATCCCCATCTTCAGAGGCGGACCAGGAGATGGGCAGCCAATGATGTTGGCGCAACCACACAGCTCATTTACATGAACACACACACAGCTGAAAACACTCACAGGCAGATTAAGGAGCAGACAAACAGCAACCGTAACACTCTGTTTGGCAAATGTTTACTGCATTTTTGTAATGATAATAATCTCATACTGTCAAGTAAATCTCTACTACCTGAGAAAAGCTTTACATATATTAATGGCATAATGTGTCATGGCTAGATCACTGTATGTGCACAGCTGATGCACACGCTTCTCTGGACAACATTGACGTGTGTTATGAGTTGGCCACTACAGATCACATTCCTTTTGTATTGACCCTAAATGTTGAAAATATTCCGGTGCTATCTGTTGATGGCAATAAAACATACACAGGGAGGCTGGATTGGTCAAAGGTAAGTGAGAAGGCTATTAATCACTACACCTCACTCACTGACTAATCATTAGACTGGGTTGTAATTCCAAGAGAAGCAATGCTGTGCAGTGACACCAACTGTAACAATGCGCAGCATGGTAGAGATCTATGTTTTACATATGATCTTATTATTGATGTGATAAATGCCTCAAGTAGGGGTTCTTACGACAGTAAGAAAAAGGAGCATAGTATAAAACCTGGATGGAATGAACATGTGTCTGAGCTACACACTGCTGCGAGAGATGCTTTTCAATTGTGGGCCGAATCAGGAAGGCCGAGACAGGGGTCTTTGTTTGAACATAAACAGGCCACTAATGCCAAATATAAGTATGCTGTCCGCTTCATTCAAAAAAAATGAGGACACAATGAGGGCTGACTCACTTGCCAGAAAGCTGCGCAACAACAGTTGCTATGATTTCTGGAAAGAGGTGAAAGTCATAAACAGCTGTAAGACTCCCTCACCGTCTTCCACTGAAGGAGTGTGTGGGTCAGGCAGCATCGCAGAACTGTGGCGACAACACTATCATGAGTTGTTCAACTGTGTTAGAGTGATGCATCTGTGGTTGAAAAGGTTGACTCCACTGAAAACGTTACAGTTAGATCAGAGGAAGTCTACAACACTATAATGAATCTAGAAAATAACAACGCTTGTGGCCCGGATCTCATCTCAGCTGAACACTTCAAATATGCCAGTCTTAAGCTTGCTCCTCTTCTTGCTCTACTGGTTTCCTTAATCATGGTGTCTTACCAGATTCCATGTTATCTGTGCTACTTGCAGTGTTGGGTGTAACGCGTTACAAAAGTAACGGAGTTACAGTAATGTATTACTTTTTGCTGTAACGCATTACTAATGACATGTGGGTAATATATTACCCGTTACAATGCTCAGTAACGCAGTTACAACACATGTTAACCCGAAATTAAATGGTGTTTTGTTTTTTAACAATGTTAACATAGCGAGACATTCCGACACCAGACAACTTGTGCGGGTAGATTAGTAAACCTGGTGTTTACCCTTCAGGCCTCGCGTCGGGATCTTCGGGGCAGTTGAATGTTGTGCACCCTCTATTAAAAAAAGAGAACGGAGCGAAAAATACTAACAACAAATTGTGTCAGGTGCGCGTGGCCTGCTCCGCTGCGCGTGCATCATTTCCAAAGTGCTTCCACAGCAGTGACACACATCTGTGGATAATCATTTATACGAACATGGTTAAAGCAACCATCACTAAACGCCAGCAACACTGCATCTACTGCAGACCGTAGCAACGGGTCAGATGGGGACATCACGTTACCCTCCGTTGTGGACACGAGCTTACGGCCCCTACACACGGCGGCGTGCGTTGCCGCTTCAACGCTTCTACCCATTCACTTGACGGTGGGTGACGTCACGATTCGCCGAACTGCATTCTGGTAGTAAAGCGTAGCTTCTCTCGAGGTGTTCGCTGCAAAAGTAGAGCAATGTTCTACTTTTGCCACCTCGACAGAGGCGTCAGCCAATCAAATCCCTCGTATGTAAATCTGACAGTGCAAGAGCTAGCCAATCAAACCGCTTGTATGTTGGGAGAGCCAGACCGCAGTAATTTCCCATGTCCAAAAATGGAAGACAAAATTATCGTGGCGGTAGGGAATCACCCGGTACTCTATGACCAGTCCCTCTTTACCTACAGGGATACAAACCGGAGGAGCCAGGCATGGGGGGAGGTGGCAGAGACAGTGGGGGAAACTGGTAGGTTTTCGCCTGTTTGGGGAGTTTATATCCAGTGTACTTCGTTTGAATGGACAGCTAGCAAGCATAGACAGTATATTTAGCCAGCATGGATGTAGCATGAATGTTGCATAAAATAGCACCATAGACATTAATGTCTACATGTTCATAATATAAAGTGTGACATGTAAAACCTTTTATGCAATTAACAGTGATAAAGGGATTTGGTTTTCATTAATGGAGGAACAATTTAGTAAATTCTTCAAGTAATTAACATTATTATTTCATTTCATTAGAGGAAGTATGCAGGACAAAATGGAAGTCACTGAGGGACAGATTCAGGAAGGAGAAAGCCAAGGAGAAAGAGGCAAAGAGAAGCGGGGCAGGGTCGTCCGGGGGATATAAGCCCTGGCGTTTCACGGCAGTGATGGGGTTTTTAACCCATTTATCATTGACCGTGAGACGTCCAGCAATGTCCCCCGGCAAACCCTGCCTCCATCCAACCTGGTGCCAGAGGCAGAAAGCCAGCTAGAAAGCCTGCCAGAAAGCCTGCCAAGTGTCAGCCAGCCGGCCGACAGTCAACAAGCCGAGGCAAGGGAGACAGGACAGGAAGAGGTGATTGTTGGGGACCGGGACCGGGGAAAGAGGAGAAGGGGAAGGGAGATGTCCTCCTTCGAGAAGGGCTTGATGTCAGCCATCAGTCCTCTGTTTGTGCCACCACCTCAACCTCTTCCTCCACCACCCCCACCAGTAGTGGTGGAGGATGAGGATGAGTTATTTTTCAGGAGCCTCTTACCTGCCATGCGAAGGCTGTCTATTGCAAAGAGGACAAGAGTCCGATTTCAAATATACACATACATTTTTGAGGCAGAGCAGGAGATGGAAAATAACTGATTTTTGCAATTCACACACATACTACACCACACTTTTTTACACTTATCCAATCATCACACACTTACACAAATAAAAGTTATTTAAAAAGTATGTTATGACTGTACTGGGTCTTCACTTGTTCATGTGGTTTGTCAGTTGCAACATACCAGAAGCTTCATGTATGTCGATATATAACGACCAAGGGTCCCTTGAAAAGCGCTATATAAATATCATTTATTATTATTATTATTATTATAATGTGCTGTCTTCTGTACAATTGTCCATTTGAAAACCTGTTGAAATCACGAGTGGTTTATCAGTAAAAAACAGGGCTGAAGGAAAAAGGTTGTTAGCAATATCATAATATCAATTCAAGAAACATGTTTATAAGGAATGTTTTATTTTGAAATGGCTCATTTGGAATATTTGCTTTTTAAAGAAAATATGGGTAGCTCTTAAAAGAGCTTTTGGTTTGGAGGCTCTTAAAAGAGCCATGGTGACCCTACACCACGTTCTGCTGCCATGGCACTGCACCCTCCTCATTGAAATAGGCAAGGCAAGGCAAGGCAAGTTTATTTATATAGCACTTTTCGACGCAGGGCAATTCAAAGTGCTTTACAAAAAGAAATGAAAGACATTAAGCATTAAAAAAGAAAAGCTAATAAAATAAACATTAAGGAAAAATACATGGATAAAAGTTACAGTGCAGTCTAAAATATGAATAGTTCAATTAAACATTACAAGAAAAAGTACATGGATAAAAGTTACAGTGCTAATAAAATAAACATTAAGGAAAAATACATGGATAAAAGTTACAGTGCAGTCTAAAATATGATTTAATTTAGACAGACTTTCTTCACCATATTTTGCTCGCATGACATCCACAATCGGACCCTCAGGAGGCTGTACACACCCCCTCCACTGCTTTGCTTCCATAACAAAGTCTTTCTTAAGTGTTACCAAAACACTCCGTGTTACCAAAACACTATTTTTTCATCCGTCGATGCCAGATATTCCAATATCTCTGCTTTCGAGCAGTCCCTCTCATAAATGTCATGGAGTTTAATTACGTTTAGAAAAAGTACATGGATAAAAGTTACAGTGCAGTTTAAGATATGAAAAGTTCAATTAAAAGCAGCGGAAACAGAAAAGTCTTTAGTATGGATTTCAAAGTAGTAAGAGTTGCAGCGGACCTGCAGGTTTCTGGGAGTTTGTTCCAGATATTTGGAGCATAATAACTGAACGCTGCTTTACCATGTTTAGTTCTGACGCTGGGGGACAGAAAGCTGACCAGTCCCTGAAGACCTGAGAGATCTGGATGGTTCATAGTTTAGCAGGAGGTCAGTAATGTATTTGGGCCTTAAACATTCAGTGCTTTATAAACCAGCATCAATATTTTTGAAATCTATTCTTTGACCACACAGGAAGCCAGTTGTAAAGACTTCAGAACAGGAGTGATGTGGTCCACTTTCTTTGTGTTAGTGAGGACTCGAGCAGCGGCGTTCTGAATCAGCTGCAGCTTCTAATAGATTTTTTAGTGAGACCTGTGAAGGACACCATTGCAGTAGTCGAGTCTACTGAAGATAAAGGCATGGACAAGTTTTTCCAAATCCTGCTGTGACATTCAGTCTTTTAATCCTAGATATGTTCTTTAGGTGATAGTAGGCTGATTTAGTAACTGTTTTAATGGGACTGTTGAAACTCAGGTCAAGGTCCATGACTACACCTAGATTTCTGGCTTTATCTGTTGGTTTGAACATTGCACACTGAAGCTCAGCGCTCACTTTATACGTTCTGCCTTGGCTCCAAAACCATTACCTCAGTTTTATCTTTGTTTAATTGGAGAAAGTTCTGACACATCCAGTCATTGATTTGTTCAATGCACTTACTCAGTGTTTGAATTGGAGCATAGTCCTCCTGGTGAATATTGTTACGTAAATTTGTGTGTCATCTGCATAGCTATGGTAACTTATTTTGTTGTTCTTCATTATCTGAGCCAGTGGTAGCATGTAGATGTTAAAGAGAAGAGGCCCCAAGATGGAGCCTCGAGGAACCCCACATGTCATATTTGTCAACTCAGATGTGTATTTACCTATAGAAACAAAGTTGTTTCTGTCCTTAGGTAGGATTCAAACCAATTTAGAACTGTTTCCGAAAGTCCCACCCAGTTTTCCAGTCGGTCTAGTAATATGCTGTGGTCAACAGTGTCAAACGCAGCACTGAGATCTAATAATACTAACACTGAAGTTCTGCCACTGTCTGTGTTTAAGTGGATGTCGTTAAAGACCTTTACAAGAGCAGTCTCAGTGCTGTGGTTTGGACGAAAGCCTGACTGGAACACATCGAAACAACCATTTAAATGCAAGAAATTACTCAACTGTTGAAAAACAACTTTTTCAATTATCTTACCTAGAAATGGCAGGTTTGATATGGGCCTGTAATTGTTCATTACTGAAGCATCTAGATTATTATTTTTTAAGAGCGGTTTAATGACTGCAGTTTTCAGGGCCTGTGGAAAAATACCTGAGTGAAGAGATTGTTTACTATATGAAGTAGATTCTGAGGCCATGCAAGGCAAAACATCTTTGAAAAATCCTGTTGGAATAATATCAAGGCAGCAGGAGGAGGACTTCAGAAGTTGTATAATGTCCTCTAGGTTTTTATCATTAATCTGATGGAATTGTGTCATGATGTCTGAATTGATGTTAAGTGGACACAGAGACAGCACATTTGCTGTTCCTGATGCAGAGGCACTGACTGCTTGTCTGATTTTGTCAGTGAAAAAGGAGGCAAAATCATTGCACGCCCTGGTGGTTAGAAATTCAGAGGCCACTGACACTGGGGGGTTAGTTAGTCTGTCGACGGTAGCAAACAAGGCACGTGCGTTGTTTTTGTTTTTGGTAATGATGTCAGAGAAGAATGATTGTCGTGCGTTTTTCAATTCCAAATTATAAAGGCCAAGTCTCTCTTTATAAATTTCAAAGTGAACCTGGAGATTTGTTTTTCGCCACCTGCGTTCAGCTTTTCGACATTCTCTTTTTTCTGCTCTCACGGTCATGGCCTTTCTCCATGGAGATATTTTCTTCCCAGTCACTTCCTTTACCCTAATTGGAGCAATGGCATCTATAACATTTTTAATTTTTGAATTAAAATGATCTACTAGCTCATCTACTGAGATGTTAGCAGGGGCAAGTGTGGAAGAAAAATTCTGAGTAAACATTTCCCTAGTATTTTCAGTTAAATATCGCTTTGTGGTTACCTCTTTTTGAACACTTGTGTGAACAGAAATAGAGCTCTCAAAGAAAACACAGGAATGGTCAGAGAGCGCAACATCAGTCACCACAACCTTAGAGATATTCAGACCCTTTGAGATAATTAAGTCCAGAGTGCCCCTTATTGTGCGTGGGCTCCGTCACATGCTGAGTCAGTCCATAGCTATCAATAACACAAAACAGTTCTTTAGCCCCTCTGTCCTGGGGGTTGTCAACATGGATGTTAAAATCACCAACAACGACTAGACGGTCAAAGTCAATACACACTATAGACAGCAGTTCAGTAAAGTCATCAAAAAAGCTTGCACAGTATTTGGGTGGCCTATAGATATTTAGGAACAGAGCTCGAGAGGAGCATTTCAGCTGAAGGGCCACATATTCAAAAGAATCAAAGTTTCCATACGATGTCTTCCTGCATTGAAGGGAATCATTGAACAGAATAGCAACTCCACCCCCTTTCTTATGCATTCTTTCCTGACTCATAAAACTAAAGTTGGGAGGGGTTGATTCGATAAGAACAGCTGCACTGTTATTTTGTTCAATCCAAGTTTCTGTTAAAAACATAAAATCAAGATTGTGCTCAGTGATAAAATCATTGATTAAAAATGTTTTTTCCTGCCAAAGACCTGACATTTAATAAAGCTAGTTTAAGTTTGTTAAACACACTATCAGTCATGTTTTTTGTAACAAGCTGTGGCTGACATGGAATCACTGCTAAATTAGATAAACTCACACAAACGTTTGAGCGCTTCCTGTATCTAAGATGATTTACCGCTCTTAATCTATTACCTATCAACACAGATATCGGCAAAGCTACTGGCAGGCAGGGCCCCGGCATGTCCTGGAAAGAGTTGAGAGTGCCATACGCCCTTGAGCCTGGACCCAGCAGATATCAGTTTGCAGATTGTTTTGGTTTGGATGATTGTGGTAGGCATGGTGATGAAGCCGGGAGAGATGGTGCGCATCTCTGCTTCGGTGATTTTGGTGGGCGTCGTTGAGGGGCGGGGGTAAAGGACATGCTGCCAGCCCTGCGTAACGCCTTAGTTTGGTCTTTGAAATCCAGGAAGGAATCGGTGCCAGCCCTCTGTATCTCCTTCATGTGTTCAACGATCTCCAGGATGGTGGGCGTGGGTGAAAGGGTGAACGGAGTATCCTCAAAGGCGTTGATAGGGGGGGGGGGTGACGGGCGGTGGGGACTCCTCCGTGTGTTTCATAGGTCTCCCATAATCAGAACATTCCTCAGGCGGGTGCAGTGATACTTCTTAAATAGGAGCAGAAGGTCTCCCGCAGTTGGAGCGATCTGCGTGTGGCGTTGTTGGAGCCCATCCTCGGTGCATCACGCAGGGTTGGAGTAGCTGGAGCTTCATCCGTGGACTCTGCGACAGGTGTGCGTGATGTCCTTCCTATCGTCTTCCTGCGGAGGAAGTTGTGCAACACACAGGCGGCCTTCACACACAACTCTGCTACCTCCGGGCTGGTGGTGATGACACGCCGGAACATTCTCCACTGGGATGAGAGGATGCCAAACGCACATTCAACCACCAACCTGGCCCGGCTGAGGCGGTAATTGTACATCCTCCTCTCGCGTGTGAGCTGGCGTCCAGGGAACGGACGCAGCAGGTTGTCCAGCAGCGGAAAAGCCTCATCTCCAACGAAGACATGGGGAAGAAGGCCGAGCCGCTCTGCTCCTGGGATGACGGTGTCAGGTGGGAGCTGCAGACTGCCATCTCTGAGGCTCTCTCCAAAAGCGGAATTCCTCAGGCTCCCACTGTCGCTGCTCCTTCCAAAGCCTCCGACATCCACTACCCTGAAGAGGTACTGGGCATCCACGACAGCCAGCAGTACCAAGGAGTGGGTGGACTTGTAGTTGAAGTACAGGGACCCAGAATTTGCCGGAGCCTGGATCACCACGTGCTTCCCATCAATGGCACCAACGCAATTTGGAAAGTTCCAGCGCTCCTGAAACTCAGCAGCGATGGCTCTCCAGTCCTCCATCTATGGTACCGGCATGGTCTCCTCAACCAGCGCGGTCCAGATGGCACCCGCAACCTCCCTGACGATGACAGCCACTGTTATATGACCAACCCTATAGCTGAATGCTATTGTCCTGTATGAGTCACCGGTTGCCAGGTACCTGAGAAAAAAGTAATATACATGATTTAAAAAATAAAACAATTTCAGACCCCACACAAACACGCACACAGACCACACAAACACACCCACACACACAGACCCCCCACACACACACACCCACCCCTAAAACACGCACCCACAAACACACCCACACAGATCACACACACAGACCCCACACACACACACACCTAAAACACGCACCCACATAGACCCCACAAACACACACACAGACCCCACAAACACACGCACACAGACCACACAAACACACCCACACAGATCACACACAGACCCCACACACACACCTAAAACACGCACACACACAGACCCCACAAACACACACACACAGACCCCACACACACGCACACAGACCACACAAAACCACACACAGAACCACACACACACACACACCCCCTAAAACCACGCACCCACAAAACACACACACACAGATCACACACACAGACCCCACACACACACACACCTAAAACACGCACACACAGACCCCACAAACACACCCCACACAGATCACACACACAGACCCCACACACACACACACACACACACACACACAACACACACACACACACCACACACACACACACACACACACACACACACACACACACACACACACACACACACACACACACACACACACACAGGGGAGCAATACTGTGTTAACCTAGCTATCTTAATTAATGTTATCCATCTGAAATAAATCACAGACTTCATTCGTCAATGGCATGCACTCTCTCTCTCTTTCTACACAGAGTCAGATTAAAGAAGTAGAAATACACTAAACATACCGTAGGCAGATGGCGAGTCGCTCGGCGGGTCCGATTGACAAACTCATGTTGGTGTCTGTCTTTGTTATCAGGGGAGCCACTTTGCCGAGCAACTCGTCGAAATGGCCTTTGCTCATTCTGAAGTACTGGTAAAACAGTTCGTCATCCAGACGGAGCTCTTGGACCAGAACGTGGTATTCTCCCCGTTGCAGACGTTTTCGGAGTATCGGATGTACCCAACAGCGACGCACACGTCGCCTCCCGAGATACAATACATATACCAATGCTACCCTTGCTACCAAACCGGCATCCATTTTGGCTAGAGTGGATAGAAGAACCGGGCTTTTTTGCTTTGTATATCCGGGGCGGGACATTCATGTGATTGGTTGTTGGTCGCGTTGTTCGTAAAAAATCCCCAAGCTGCAGACACGCCCACCGCCAAGCGGTAACGCACGCCGCCGTGTGTAGGGGCCGTTACTCCCGCCTGACTCGCCGCCCTCAACCCCGGAGCAGCACTCTTCGTTGCCCGAAACTACGCCGCCCCTCTGCGGCCCGCAGGTGCCAGCCAGGACACCACGGCAAAACAGAGCCTGCCCAGGTATATCTAAACAAGTACCCGCCTGTACAGTGGGGTTAGGTGGTCATTTTGCAGCTCGTAGTATACAAATAGACAAGGGCTAGAATATGTGAAAATAGTGCCATATTCTGCCTGCCTGTAGAAATGTTGGGTCAAAACTAATGCATACAATAGCACAGATGCCTTCACCACGAATGGCTACAAAAAGATCTCATATCCCAAGCTTATCAACGAGCTAATGTTGCAGCTGAAATGATCTCCAGGTCACAAAGTCAACCTCACATGATGATGATGTGATACCAGTTTTCAAGCACAGTAAATATTCTCTTCCCAGAGTATATGATGGGACCAAAGAGATGTTTAGTACATGGTTTTAATAATACTTTTGCTTTTCAATGTTTGCCATTTCAAACCATGAGCTGGTTCAAATAATATGTGCCTTGATTTACAATATGTTCTCATTTCTTTTATCAGTAGCTTTGAAGCTGTTGTGCTTTTCTTTGCCACAGTCCACTTTGGAGTATATGAGATATTTCAGGATTGCACTTTTAACTCACTTGAAATGTTCTCACTTGCTTGGTTTCAAAACATAACAAAGGCCATAATCTGTTCATTGGGACCATCAATGCTATTTCTCATTGCTGTTGCCGGCCACTATTGCTCATGTAAACCTGCTACTGCGCGCCCCCTGTGATCTCAGAGGCACCCTGAGTCATTTTGTTCTGGAACCGGGCCTGTATATGCTAAACACACTACAGAGCCCATTCCGTGTCCTGTTAGTGTTTACGTCCTCTCTGCCTTCTTCTGGTGATTTATCTGACGTCCAGCGCTCCGTCTTTTAACCTCTTTTCCTTTCTCTTTCTTGATCCTCCTTAGCAACCTTCATTATAGTCCTTGACAGGGGTCTGTACTTTATTAACAACGTGTCACATGTTAAGAATTTACAATCAGAATCGAGTATTCAACTAACCCGTGTAATACAAGTTGTCAGTAGCCTTAAGGGCCTACACAGTTGTTATGCTGCTATACCACATCGCCCTTCACTGGATGTATAATGAGCTGCACTAAACTACATTTTAGCATTTAAAATACCTAGCCATTCTTTTGCGGTTATTTTGGTGAAAGTAACTAGAAAAGTAACTAAAGTAGTGTAACTCATTACATTTCAGAGATAGTAATTTTGTAATGTAACTTATTACTTTCAAAAGAGAGTAATAAGTAATATGTAATATATTACATTTTGGAAGTAACTTGCCCAACACTGGCTACTTGTGCCAGTCATCAAGGATAAAGTTGGGAAGATTAATGGCATTGATAATTACAGACCCATTGCTTTAGCTAGCATTCTCTCCAAAGTGTTGGAGAACATTCGGTTGGATAGGCTGGAAAGGTATATTTGGTTTGACAAGAAAACACGGCACTGATATGCGTATTTTTGCATTAAAAGACATTATAGCAAAAATATAGAAGCCATAATTCCACCATGTTTCTGTGTTTTATTGATGCTTCCAGGGCATTTGATGGACTGAATCATTTCAAATGATTTGACAAAATGTGCCAGAGAGGGGAACCCAAGTACATAAGGATCTTAGCCTTCTGGTATGCACATCAGACTATGCAGGTGAAGTAGGGCAATACTGTGTCTGAACATGTTTATGTTGGTAATGGGGTCAAGCAAGGTGGGATTTGATCTCCTGTGTTGTTTAATCTATACATTGATGATCTGTCTGGAAACTGAACTTGTGTAAAGGCCCTGACACACCAAGCAGTCACCAGAGGACTAGCCGACGCTGAAGTCGGCTGTTGCCTGGCCGTGTTCTCCTGCGTTTTGGCCATGTGTCGCACGGGAACACACCGCACCGACTTCAGTGCGTGAGTGGCAATAACTCTCCTTACCAGCAGGCGGCGGTAGTGTGTATTCGTCATTCAAAAGAGGCAACAACCGGAAGACAGAGAAGAAGAAGAGTATCTATTCTCCGTAATATCATACAGAGCTGGCCTCTCCTGGATCAAGGTGATGAGCAGGTCTTCGTTTGCATCATTCCAGATCGCCATGATGAGATGAAAATGAATAGCAGTCTGTGTGTGCCTTCTTAAATCGTTTGTTTACGTCCCTCACTTCCGCTTCGCTTCTCATGCACTGATTTGCTAGCTGAACAGCCAATCAGAGTGATTATTTGGTCTGGCAGTCCAAATAAGGCGTGTCACGGTCGACGGTGCGGGACACACCAACCTGACTACGGCGCCGCGAATGCCCGACAGCCTCTGACGGCCTCTGACTCCCAAAATCGGGTTGGTGTGTCAGGGCCTTTAAACTGGCTGTGTCATCGGTGCTACTGTTGTCAACCACCACTAACACCATTATGTACGTAGATGATTTAATCATCTTCTCCCCATGCAGTGCTGGCTTACAACAGCTTCTGAGGACTTGTTCCCAGTATGGCATTGATTTTAATATTAAGTATAACGCCAAGAAGAGTAGCATCATGATTGTGCGAAGTAAAGAGGATAAAAAGGCTGTATTTCCTAATTTTATTCTCAGTAGCAACATTCTACTTGTGTGCAGTGAGATTAAGAACCTTGGTCATTATATTTCTGATGATCTCACAGATGACAAAAACATCCATAGACAACGCTGCAAACTGTAAGCCCAGGCAAACATGTTAATGCGGAAAGTGCTCTGTAGATGTCAAGGTATCACTTTTGAAAGCTTTCTGTACACCATTGCACACGGCTCACCTGTGGAGTAACTACAAGGCTAGCAGCATGCAAAAACTAAAAGTTGCATACAATTATGCTTTACGGTTGCTGGTGAGGGTACCGAGATGGCACAGTGCCAGCCAGCTGTTTGTTAACTTGGGGGTGCCTACCTGTCAAGCCCTTTTAATAAATGTAATGTACAAATTCATTCTATGGTTCTCAGCAGGAAACCGATGGACTGTCCACTCCAAGTGAAGGAGTTCAAGTATCTCGGGGTCTTGTTCTCGAGTGAGGGAACAATGGAGCGTGAGATGGGCCGGAGAATCGAAGCAGCGGGAGCGGTACTGCAGTCGCTTTACCGCACCGTTGTGACGAAAAGGGAGCTGAGCCAGAAGGCAAAGCTCTCTGTCTTCCGGGCCATTTTCATTCCTACCCTCACCTATGGTCATGAAGGATGGGTCATGACCCAAAAAACAAGATCGCGGATACAAGCGGTCGCCTCCCTAGGGAGGTGTTCCAGGCACGTCCAGCTGGGAAGAGACCAAGGGGTAGACCTAGGACCAGGTGGAGGGATTATATCTCTTCGCTGGCCTGGGAGCGCCTTGGGATCCCCCAGTCAGAGCTGGTTGATGTCGCCAGGGAAAGGAAAGTTTGGGGCTCTCTGCTGGAACTGCTACCCCCGAGACCCGACCACGGATAAGCGGGAGAAGCTGGATGGATGGATGGATGGATGGATGGATGTACAAATGCATGTGTTAGAGCCAGTAATTTGATTTGATAAGAAAGGCCACCTAATTGTGACGTCTGTAGTCAACGCACTATAAAGGACTACAATTCCCACGGCGCCTGTGCTAACGCCACAGTGATGGGCAACCTGTTGAGAGACGCCGTCGAGGAACAGTTTTTAACCGTACTCAACTGTACTCGTAACCGTACATACAAACCGTACAAGTACCCTTTAAGTTGTGAAGTTATAAGCATTATCACGAAAGAAAGAATACCTAAGTTGTGTTGTTTTATTTGAGTTTTGCCTATTTCTTTTGAATATTGTAAAGGCCTATTTTTCTTTGTTGCATGTGCAAAAGTTTGTTATTTTATTTTGAGCAAACACATCGCAACATCTTCTAAACCATCGGAGGCCAAGCAACACTTCAAACTGTGAGTACTTTAAGGAAAGAAACGAGTTAGAACTGTCTGTTTAAGGCGTCTCGTGGCTTGGTGGAAAAACAAGGAAGGAAGCCACGACATTGTTAAAAACTCTCATGACGGACAAATATGGAATTAAATGTTTGCCACCATATTATTATAATGAATGAAATAGTCTTGGAAATGAATGGATATGAGCGGATGTGAATCGTGAGTTTACAAATCACGGACTTCATAGTGAACAAGGAAGGACCGCTTTGACTTTCTGGATTGTGACAACGTGGATTTCTGTGGAAAAAGGCATGTGCCGCATGTTGTGGATGTTACAGGATAATCTAATGCTGGAAGTGGAATAAATTCGCTTATGAATAAAGTGTGGAATGTAACTCAAGGAGCGCATCTTGAAAAGCGCTTTAATAAGTTTGTCTATCTGGCTCACTGCCGCGGATCCAAGCCGCACACTAACAAAGCGCAACATTAAAATAAGGACAGCTGTTTACAAGTGGATATTTAATGACAATAAAGCATAACAATGGCTGAAAAGGAAAATGTGGAAACGAATGAAAGTCCTATGGATCCAAACGGGAATGAACGTGAAGTGCCCGTGGAAAATGCTGACGTCAGACCAAAAAGAACAATAAGACCTACAGAAAAGGCTTAGAAGATAAGCTGGCGCAGTTAATTAAAAACAGGAGAGCGAAATTGGGTCAAGTCTCAAGGAAAAAAAATGAGATTGATTCACTCATGATTGATAATGGGAATATCATTGAGATGCAAGGTTGTCGTGGGGTTTTTCAAATACTCTCCAAAGAGTTTTCAAACTCACATTAAAAATGCTGTCGGAGCAAGAACAAGAAAGTGATCATGTTGACTGGTATCTCCCAAAAATTGCATATTTCAATGAGTTTCAAGATGTGATGAAGAAATGGTTAGCTCGAGCTGCCTCCTTTGAGCATGTGCCTCCTTCTGACCATGGCTCATATACAGTGCACATACGTCAAGTGCACATAAAGCAACATCAGTGGGCATGATAATCAAAAAGGATAAAAGTTCTAGTGGCAGCAATACATCTTCAACGGCTTCATCGGTAAGAAGAAAGGCGGAGGCAGAGAGAGCTGCGCTCAGATCACGCGCTGCTGCCTTATCACAGAAACACTCACTTGAAAAACAAGAAGCTGACCAGGAAGCAATGAAAGCCAATATCAGAGCTGAAATGGAAAAGCTTGAACTTCAAACTGATATTGAAGCTGCAACAGCCACAATTCAAACATTGGAAGCTTCTGAGGATGATGACTCTGATCCTGGCGCTTGTGTGGGAGAGGAGCAGTATGACACGGGTCAGCCAGATGAAAATGATGATTTCCAGGATGAAGAGAACCAAGGAAAACCTGTGGAGAAGGACAATAAAAAGAATTTCATATACTCAAATTCAATGAACTCAAATCATGCAGCTCCTAGTGGTCATGTCCAAGTATTACAACCAGGGCCCACAACAAGGACAGCAGCATCAGCACAGCAGCATCACTCCACCCAAGTCAGACAAAGCTCTCGTACAGAAAGCAATGACTTTATTCAAGTAATGCAGCGGCAAAACGAAATCACTGAAATGCTGATGAAGGAGCAACACTTAACATTACTCCCATCCAGAGAAATACCCATCTTTAAAGGAGATCCATTACAGTACCTTTCATTCATCAGAATGTTCGAACATACAATAGAAGATAAAACTGACAATTACAAAGACTGGCTGTTCTTTCTAGAGCAGTATACAGAAGGCCAAGCTAAACACTTGGTCACAAGTTGCCAATACATGGATTCTAAAAAGGGCTTTTTGGAAGCCAAAAGACTACTCCAAGAGAAATATGGACATCAACTCTTAATCGCAGCAGCTTGTTTGGACAAAATGTTGAACTGGAATGCCATCAAGACTGAAGATAGAAAAGCACTGCATTCTTATGCTATCTTTCTTCGTGGATGTTGCAACACAATGGAAGATGTTGAGTTTTTGGATGAAATGAATAGCACATCAAACATGAGAAATGTGATCGTGAAACTCCCATTTAAACTTAGGGAAAAGTAGAGAACAACTGCATATGCATATTATGAACACAATAAGACAAGAGCAAAGTTTCCAATATTGGTCGACTTCATTGAAAAGCACGCATGCATTGTATCAGACCCCCTGTTTGGAGACACACAGGATGTCGTGCCAAAAAGGGATATTAAAGTGTACAAATCACCCAGCAATAAGCCTGCTCATGGTTATAAGGGAAGTAGTTTTGTTACTGTGACAAGCCCAGGAGTCAATGAAGAGCAAAAACCTTTCCAAACATCAAATCAGACCATACAGGCTTTACTGTTCAGAAGCGCTGTGTACTTTGTGCAGGAGAACACACCTCTGAAACAGGTAAGATGAACAAAACATCTCACAATGAAAAGATCGACTGCTTAAAAGCACAAGGAATTTGCTTTGGCTGTCTAACGAAAGGACATCTAAGCAAAGACTGTCAGAAAAGAATGAAATGTGAAGTTTGTTCAATGAAACATCCAACAATATCTAAACATCTACAAAAAAAGGATTGAACAAAAAGACAGCTCTGATAAATACCCCCAAGCAGCTTCTGTAAGCAGCGCATTAGTCTCTTGCAATGGCAGAAACCACACTGGGGCCGGTGGGCAACAAACCCTACCAATTATCCAGGTTCAAATCAAGTTGTCAAACTCGAACCAGACTGTGCAGACGTACGCATTTATGGATCAGGGAAGCACTGCACGTTTCTGTACTGAAGCCCTTCAACAACATGTGCCTGCATGTGTGAAGAAGCAGGAAATAAAAAGGAACTCACCTTAAAATGTCCTTTGTATTTCTACAAAAATACAGAGAACAGAAATCCTCTTAAAAACAATGGGTCAGGAGAAAGTGATTGACACTTCCTTTGTCAAAGGTCTTGAAGTGAGTTGCATCGAAGGCAATGATTTTTATCCGCTGCCTAAAGTCTACACACAAGAGGATATTCCTGCTGGAAAAGAGCACATTCCCAAGAGACCATCAATCAATGGAAATATCTAAGAGAGATTAAGTTGCCTGAACTGGATTGTGAAATCGGGTTGCTTATAGGAACAAATGCACCAAAGCTAATGGAGCCGTGGAAAATAATACACAGTCAAAATGGAGGACCCTTTGCTGTGAAGACAGTCCTGGGTTGGGTTGTGACTGAATCAGGAAACCACTGAATCTGAGAACACTTCATGTGCTGTTGTTAATCGGATATCAGTGACAGATTCAGGTGAGCTGCTGCTGCAGCAATACAATCATGACTTTCCAGAGAAAGGTTGTGATGAGAAGAAAGAGATGTCAGTTGAAGACAAGCAATTTTTAAAGATCATGTCAGATTCAGCTCAAATCAAAGATGGACATTATCAGCTTGAACTTCCATTCAAACAGAAGAATATCATGATGCCAAACAATCGAAAACTTGCAGAGCAGAGAGCAGAATCATTCAAAAGGAACAAAGTTTTCCATGATGAATATAAAACATTCTTGGAGGCTGTGATAGCTAAAGGTTACGCTCAGCCACTGCCCCAAGAGCAGCTCAAACCTGAGAGTGGAAAGGTGTGGTGCATACCACATCATGGGGTTCAACCCTGAGAGTGGAAAGGCGTGGTGCATACCACATCATGGGGTTCAAACCTGAGAGTGGAAAGGTGTGGTGCATACCACATCATGGGGTTCAAACCTGAGAGTGGAAAGGTGTGGTGCATACCACATCATGGGGTTCAACCCTGAGAGTGGAAAGGCGTGGTGCATACCACATCATGGGGTTCAACCCTGAGAGTGGAAAGGTGTGGTGCATACCACATCATGGGGTTCAACCCTGAGAGTGGAAAGGCGTGGTGCATACCACATCATGGGGTTCAACCCTGAGAGTGGAAAGGCGTGGTGCATACCACATCATGGGGTTCAACCCTGAGAGTGGAAAGGTGTGGTGCATACCACATCATGGGGTTCAACCCTGAGAGTGGAAAGGCGTGGTGCATACCACATCATGGGGTTCAAACCTGAGAGTGGAAAGGTGTGGTGCATACCACATCATGGGGTTCAACCCTGAGAGTGGAAAGGCGTGGTGCATACCACATCATGGGGTTCAACCCTGAGAGTGGAAAGGCGTGGTGCATACCACATCATGGGGTTCAACCCTGAGAGTGGAAAGGTGTGGTGCATACCACATCATGGGGTTCAACCCTGAGAGTGGAAAGGCGTGGTGCATACCACATCATGGGGTTCAACCCTGAGAGTGGAAAGGTGTGGTGCATACCACATCATGGGGTTCAACCCTGAGAGTGGAAAGGCGTGGTGCATACCACATCATGGGGTTCAACCCTGAGAGTGGAAAGGCGTGGTGCATACCACATCATGGGGTTCAACCCTGAGAGTGGAAAGGCGTGGTGCATACCACATCATGGGGTTCAACCCTGAGAGTGGAAAGGTGTGGTGCATACCACATCATGGGGTTCATCACCCAAAGAAGGGCATGATTCGTGTAGTGTTCGATTGTTCCGCATCTTATCGAGGATATTCATTAAATGACGAGCTTACTCAGGGTCCCAATCCTACCAACACGCTACTTGGTGTGCTCATTCCATTCAGACAAGAACAGATAGCTTTCATGGCTGATGTGGAGGGGATGTACCATCAGGTCAAGGTGGCTCCTGCCCATCAGGAGTATCTTCTTTCTTTGGTGCCAGGAGGAGATGGCAGTTTACCTCTCGCCGAGTACAGGATGCCAGTACATCTATTTGGTGCCACTTCATCAGCAAGCTGTGCAGCCTATGCTCTCACTAAAACCGCTGAAGACAACAAAGAGGATTTCTCTGCAGAAGCTGTTGACACTGTCGGAAGAAATGTCTATGTTGATGACTGCTTAAAATCTGTCTCTTCTGTTGATCAAGCTGTGAAGTTATGTGAAGAACTCAAGGGTCTTTGTGCAAAGGGAGGATTTAATCTGACAAAGTGGACAAGCAGCAGTAAAACTGTGCTGGCCTCCATCCTAAAGAGTGAAAACCTGGACTTAGAGACCCAAGGCAGTCTTCCAATAGAAAGAGCCCTAGGGATACAGTGGCATGTGGAGGAAGATGTAAAATCTCAACCAGCCACAAGGAGAGGCATCCTTTCAACATGCCTCTCTGCTCTGTGTATGATGCACTTGGATTTCTTTCACCATTTATCTTCACTGCAAAGCATGTCTTACAAGAGTTGTGCAAACTCAATTGTGGGTGGGACGAAGAAATCCCGGAGGCTCTCAAGAAACAGTGGCAAAGATGGCTCATGGGATTAAAGCAGATAGAAAGCTTCAAGATTGATCGATGTATCAAACCAAAGAATTATGGACAAATTAAATCTGCACAATTGCACCATTTCAGTGATGCAAGCGAGATTGGATACGGCGTTGTCACATACCTTAAGATGACAAATGAAGATGAAGACGTTCACATATCCTTCATGTCAGGAAAGTCACGTGTCGTGCCTCTGAAAAAAGTCACTGTCCCAAGATTGGAGCTCACAGCAGCAGTACTGGCAGTACGCATGGACAAGATGATCAGAACCGAGCTGCAAATCCCATTATGCAACTCTGTCTTCTGGACTGACAGTACATCTGTTCTGAGATACATCAGGAATGAAACGCTAAGGTTTCAGACTTTTGTAGCCAACAGAAGAAGTCTGATCAGAGAAGCAACATCACAGTGGAAATACATCAACACTCAACTGAATCCAGCAGATGATGCATCTCGGGGATTGGCAGCAGAAGCGTTCTTGAAATGTGAGACTTGGATAAATGGTCCATTGTTTCTGAAAGAACCTGAGGACAAATGGCCTGAGTTTCCGGACGTCTTAAAATGGCCAATGACAGCTATCCTGATGATCCAGAGGTGACGAAGGACACATTCAACGTGAACCCAACCTTTGCAACTGACCTGAAGGCCACAAGCAAGCTAGTGCATCACTACTCTGGAGGAAACTGAAAAGAGCAGTTGCATGGTTCCTTCAAGTAAAACATCTCTTGCTGCTTTCAAGTAAGAAGAGGAAGGAAGTTACTTCTACTCAAGCAAAAGAACCAAATCGAATAAAGCTGATTGAGAAGGAGATGAGTGTTTCAAGACTCTATGAGAGGTCTCACACTCTCTAAGGATAACTTGGATAAGGCTGAAGCAGCATTGTTGTGTTTCTGTCAAAAACAGTCTTTTCCAGAGGAAGTGGAAACTTTGAGAAGGGGAAACCTATCAAAGGAAGTAGCACACTGTATACATTGGATCCAGTGTACGAGCATGAACTGGTAGAGGCTGGAGGAAGGCTAAATAAAATGGCAATGCCTGCGGAAGCAAAGCACCCAACCATTCTTGGAAAACACCACATGTCTCTAAAACCATACTTCGAGATATTCATCAACAAGTTGGTCACAGTGGAAGGAGTCATATGTTATCCAGGTTAAGACAAACATACTGGATACCATGTTCCAATGCATTAGCCAGAAACATAATATCTGAATGTACCGTGTGCAGACGCATGCATGGAAATGCAGGAGAACAAAAAATGTCAGATCTGCCAAAAGACAGAATTACACCAGACCTACCACCATTCACATGTTGGAGTGGATCACTTTGGCCCACTGGAAGTGAAAAGAGGACGAAGCATTGTGAAACCATATGGAGTTATCTTTACCTGTCTAACAACCAGAGCGGTGCACTTGGAAGTAGCTCATTCGTTAGATGCAGATTCATGCATTAATGCCTGCAGACGTTTCATCAGCAGAAGAGGACAAGTATTGGAGACGAGGTCAGACAATGGGACTCATTTCGTTGCCACTGAAAGAGAGCTGAAGGAATCTATAAAAGAGTGGCATCTGAGCAGAATAGAACAAGCCCTCCAGCAAAAGGATGTGAAATGGACCTTCAGTCCTCCTTACGGAGCACATCATGGGAAAGACTAATCCGGCTTGTAAAGGAATTCTGCTATCCATCACAAAGCAACAAACACTTGATGACGAAAGCCTTTCAACAGTTCTGTGTGAAGTTGAAGGAATTCTCAACAGCCGACCAATAACTACAAATGACCTGGAACCTCTCTCACCAAACCATTTGCTGCAGCTCAAGGTCAAACCTTCGTTGCCCCCAGGCTTATTCCATCAGCAAGATACATACTCAAGACGCCGCTGGCGACAAGTGCAGTACATAGCTCATTTGTTTTGGACCAGGTGGATCAAAGAATATCTACCACTTTTGCAAGAAAGACAGCAATGGAATCGCATTAAAAGGAACTTCATACCTGGAGACATCGTAATAATCATGGGTTCAAATGCACCTCGTGGGTCCTGGTTAATGGCAAGAGTTATGGAGACGCGTCCTGCATCTGGAGGACGGATTCGGAGTGTTCTTCTTAAGACAAAAACCAACACGCTGGAAAGACCAATAAGCAAAATATGCCTACTGGTGCCTGCCTTAGAATAAGGAAATAACTGAAGATGGACAATTAAGACACCCTGTCTATCTCAAATAGAATATGAAGACTGACTTTGTCTGGCTCTTTTTGAATTTTGTTTATTGTTATTAAAGATGCCCATAACAATAGGGGCCGGTATGTTAGAGCCAGTCATTTGATTTGATAAGAAAGGCCACCTAATTGTGAGGTCTGTAGTCAACGCACTATAAAGGACTACAATTCCCACGGCGCCTGTTGAGAGACGCCGTCGAGGAACAGTTTTTAACCGTACTCAACTGTACTCGTAACCGTACATACAAACCGTAGAAGTACCCTTTAAGTTGTGAAGTTATAAGCATTATCACGAAAGAAAGAATACCTAAGTTGTGTTGTTTTATTTGAGTTTTGCCTATTTCTTTTGAATATTGTAAAGGCCTATTTTTCTTTGTTGCATGTGCAAAAGTTTGTTATTTTATTTTGAGCAAACACATCGCAACATCTTCTAAACCATCGGAGGCCAAGCAACACTTCAAACTGTGAGTACTTTAAGGAAAGAAACGAGTTAGAACTGTCTGTTTAAGGCGTCTCGTGGCTTGGTGGAAAAACAAGGAAGGAAGCCACGACATCAGTGTTTTTCAAAGTGGAGGCCCCGACCCCCCGGGGGGCCGCCAGGGGCCGCCAGGGTGGAAAGGGGAATTTTTTTCTTTTTTTAAAGTTACATTTTTTTTTTTTTTAGATGTTATTAATAACTGCATATCTATCAATCTATGTGTCCTTTGATGCCAATCTTTTAATAATTTTTTTTATTTTATTTTTTGTTTTTAAATCCGCCCTTCAAGCCAATCAGAATCGAGCTGCCGCTACTGAGAGTGAAACTGAGTATCTGCTCAGCTTTTGGAGCAAGTGAATATTTCGCTCTGCAGCTGGATGAGAGCATGGATGTAGAAAATATTGTTGTTTATATATATGAATATACATATGTTTATTGTTAATATTACTGTTGAATATTATATATAAATAGCTTTCAAAAATGCTAAAAATATGTTAATTGTTAATATTACTGTTCAAAATTATATAATATTATAAAGACAGAAATCACTTTAAAAATGCTTTAAAATATATTTACTGTTGATATTACTCTTTAATATTGTGTTAAGAATGTTTATAACAGAAGACACAATCAATGTAATGAATCACAAACAAAAGATAAATAAAAAAAAATTAGAAGAATAACTGATTATTAATTATTAATACAAATATATATTAAGACAATGTATTAAGCTGTATGATTAATTTGTCATATTTTCCATCATAATGTACTCATCATTAAAAAAAAAAAATTGCAACAGGGGGGTCCCCGCCAGACGATAATGCTATATGGGATCCTTGGCATGGCAACGTTTGGGAACCCCTGACCTAGAAGACTGACAATCATGTTATCTCGATTTTAATGAACCCTGTGAAGAGTTCTACTCGGTTCTCTTCCATGATTTGGAGACATTGGCGCAGCAGCCTCTCCAGACAGTGAGCATGTGTGGCTCGCTGTAATTGGACTTTTTGTTTTGTATTTAGATCTTATTTATTGATATGTATCTTGTCATTTTGTATGTGATATGGACCTTGAGTCTGAAATAAAGATTGAATTATTATTATGCAGTTAAACTGATCAACCTTTAAGTAAATAAAACAATTTTTTAAAACATTATTTTCTGAAAGTGTTCCTGGTATCAGTCATGTTAAAGGTCTACACAACACAACCGGTTGATTCATAATTTGACCAAAAACATCCATGAAAATGTGTTTTGAATGTGACGCATGTATCATTTCATTATAGAAACCCTTTTATCTATTACATCATAAATGGAATTTAAATAATAAACACAGTGGACATTAGATCATTCCGTCCAAATGTTTTATTGACTTCAACTGAGAGCTGACAAGGAATGAAGGTCTGGAGACACAGAATGTTATGAAGACAAACATTAGCTTCCAAAGTTAACAGCATGTTAGTTTTCATCTACAATATTATGACCCATAGGAAAGACATGTTTGTTGGTACCAGGAAAGAAACATCACAAATACATTGTTATAGAGCATCTGCAGACTTGTGTTACAATATAAAATGGAAAAACATTTAAAATAAAAAAAAACATGTTATAAAAGAAGAGCAACATCTTTCAGAAAACCATTGTAAAATGGTCACTAAAACAAAGATCCATATCCCTCCACAGGGACTATCTTAAAAAATAAAATAAAAACCGCACACGGTAACATATTCATAGTGTTGAGATTCATGCATTCATTGAAGGCTTCACTCATGGGATGGAGATCTCATGAGTGAAGAAGGACCGTGTTAATATTAGAATAATTAGGGCGTGCACAAAGCAGCTGCATCGATCCGTGCAATCTGGAAAAGAGGTTTTATTTTGTTATTGAATAAAATATTTTATTGGAAATACAGCTACCAGACCATTGGCCTGCTGCCAAAGCCTCCTGGAGCTGCAGAGAACCCTTTTTAGAGGTTTGCTTTAACTTTTCATATTTGACTTGGCAGTAGAGTGGAGTCGAGTGAATGTCAAGGCGACTCTATACTAATCGGGAACCTTGCCTGAAGGACTGTTGGTTTGCCCTTGTGTAGGCAGCCATGACAAGATCTGATTGACAACACTAAAGATTTGAAAGGAAACACTAAAGAAAGTGTATGTCCTTGTGTATGCCCAAACCCAAAGGGAGTTCAAAGAAGAAAGTGTGAAAACAGCATTGAAAGTCCTTCTGCTACACACATCCACAAAGGATGAGCATCAAATTAAACTATCTTGAGTATCCGGTTAATCAAAATATCAAAAAGATGCCAAAGTCGAGGTATCCTTCAGGTTTCCTTTGGACAAAGCAGGGGCCAAGAAAAAAAGGCATCAAAGTCCCTTTCAATTTCGTCAGACTCCCTCTTCTTCCTCGCCTCATTCAGGAGCTCCCCAAGGTGAGCCTTTTGCTTTTTCACTTGGTAGCACTGTTCAGCATTCCAGCGTGGTTAATGGAATTAAAATCAATGACAATCTGAGTCCTCTTGGGCTTGAACTGCCTGCCAAGAGAAAGAGAAAAAACAACGCTCAGGGTATGAACACACAAAGACACTTCGTAAAAACATGCTGGATGAAAGTTCCTTGTTTATTCAAGTCATTCCTGTCCCCCAAACACGGGGCACTTTCACAAGGTTTGGGCAAGTTGAAAACAGAAAGAAGTGAGAGAGCAAGAGACAGACACCAGATCAGGCGTGGCTGCAAAGCCATATAAAACATGTCAGTAAATACCCCACTGCACTGAAACATTGACTTGAATTAAATTAATTATGTCAACAAATGTCACTTAATATTATTGCTTTCAACCAAGCCAATACAGTAATTGGAAATCTGTTGACATGATATGTTTAATTAAAGTCAACATTTCAGTTTTAACAGTGTGTTGAATGTCCAAAGCTTCTATGCATCACAAAATGGCTAAAAATAAACGACAGCAACGTCATCACGTCTCAAAAATCCGCCTTTAGCTCAGCGGTTGTGATGTGCATCCATGAGACTGCTTTTATTTAACCCGTTAAATCCCAAGCCTGTTTTTCAGGTGTCGAAAATGACATTCCCAGAACAAATGACATTACTTATAATAATACATTACATTTATAAAATGCTTTTCCTGGTGCTCAAAGCGCTTACAAGCAAGTACAACAAAACAACAAAAGTAGAAAGTGCTAAGCTAGGTGGAATAAGGGCGAGGGGTTAGTGGATTAAGAGTTGAAGGCAAGCGTGAAAAGGTGAATTTTGAGGGATTGTTTGAATGATGTGAGAGTGTTGACGGATCTGACGTGGCTGGGGAGAGGGTTCCAGAGTGTGGGGGAGGCTGCAGTGAAGGCCCTGTCACCCCAGGTCCGGAGCTTTGTCCTGATGGGCTGCAGTAGGTTAGCTTCAGCAGACCTGAGGCGACGGGTGGGGGTGTGTCGTTGGATGAGGTCACAGAGGTAGGGGGGGGTCAAGGTTGTTGAGGGATTTGAAAGTGAAAAGTAATATTTTAAAGTCAATGCTGTGTTTGATGGGGAGCCAGTGGAGGTCATGGAGGATAGGGGTGATGTGTTCGGAGCGTCGGGTGGAGGTGAGCAAGCGGGCAGCTGAGTTTTGGACATATTGAAGTTTTTTTAGTGTGAATGCAGGTGATCCAAAATGCTGTTGCAGTAATCCAGTCGGGATGTTATGAAGGCATGGATCAGAGTTTCAACAGCGGTCGATGAGAGGGAGGGTCTGATGCGGGCGATGTTCTTTAAATGGAAGAAAGCGTTTTTGTGACCTGGTTGATGTGAGGGAGGAAAGTGAGGGTGGGGTCAAGGATGATGCCAAGGTTAGGGGTGTGGATGGGTTGACAATGGAGCCATCGATGGTAAGTAGGGATGTAACGATATACCGAATATCGCGGTAAATAAACGTCCCAATACTGTCGTGAGACTGACAGAATCTACCGCGATTTTTTTTGTTTTAAACCTTTATTCAACCAGGTGGTCCCATTGAGATCATCGATCTCTTTTTCAAGAGAGACCTGTCCAACATGGCAGCAAGTAGGTTACAACATGAACATAAAACAACAGATAACACAAAAGGACATCATATTTACAGGGCTACATGTACATACCTAGAGACATTGACAAGTACCAACAGTATATGTATATCTCGCCCTGTCAATAAGCCTCACCTTCTTGGCAAAAACTGTATTGTTTTTGAAGTGGTGGAGAGACAATGCACAGTTTGACCCACTGCTGTCACCCATGGCCAAAGCATATCTCTCCGTCCCACTGAGGTGGCGTTAGCCTTTTCACTGTCCGTCATTTTGACAGAAAGGATCGTAAAATATCCGTCATAATCCCTTATTACCCGTCGGGTCTGAACAGAGAGAGAGAGCACGCTCGTGAACTGTCAACGGGGGGGGGGGGGGCGGTGTTATGCCGCGTGTGCATGCACCTCCCGGGAGCGCACACAGCGTGAAGCAAAACCTCCCAGACATGTATTGATCTGTACGGCAAAGTACGGTTTGGAAACTATATCATTTCCTTTTGGAGGGCATGCATAACACGGCATAACACCAGAGCCTCGCTGCGGGGAACCGTTGGCGCTGTTCCGAGTTGAGTTTGTTCTAATCTGTCAAAATGACAGACTGCTTTCAGATGTGTCCGTCATTGTTAAATAAAATATTCGGTTAACGCGACCACTGCTGTCCCAGCAACATCAGTACCAGCAACATCTGTACCAAGCGAGAGAGTTTTTTCCAGAGCAGGGGATATTGTAAATGCCCAAACATCCCAGCTTATAAATACCTGGAAATGTGGACATTCTCATATTCCTAAAAACCTGTCTGATGATGCCGAGTGAGTCACTAGTGAGTTTGAGTTGAGTTGAGTTACTTGAAAAACTAAAGTGAAACTTTGTGCCTACTTTGTTTGGTAGTACTATAGGTACAAAAACACTGGTTTTCTTGTTCCAGTCTGTTACTGTCACTTTGTTTGACACTTTAAAATACTGCTATCCTACTAAAATGCTGTACAAATCAGATTTATTATGTAATAAAGAAACATTTTTCGAGTACATTTTTTTTATTCAATATCGCGATAAATACCGTACTGTGGACTTGTTATCGCGATATTATCGTACCGTGCGTTTTTGGTATCGTTACATCCCTAATGGTAAGAGAAAAATCTTGGGTTGAGTGAGTTTGGTGGGCCAATGATTATAAGTTCCGATTTGTCACAGTTAAGTTTTAGAAAATTGTTTTGCATCCAAATTGTAATGTCAGTGAGGCAGGTGCTGAGCTGGGAGTGTGTGGTTGGAGAAATTGATTTTGTTGAGAGGTTGAGCTGTGTGTCATCAGCATAACAGTGGAACTGGAGTTGGTGTTGACGGAGGATTTGTCCAATTGGGAGGATGCAGATGATGAACAGAAGGGGACCAAGTACAGAACCCTGAGGGACGCCATGACAGGAGATGTGGGGGATTTGGAGTTGTTAATGGAGATGAATTGATGTCCGTCAGAGAGATAGGATTTAAACTAGGAAAGGGCAGTACCGGTAATGCCAATGGAAGACTGGAGGCGGTTGATGAGGATGGAATGGTTGATCGTGTCAAATGCGGCTGTTAGGTCATGGAGAATGAGAATTGAGAGGGAACCAGAGTCAGCAGAGAGGAGAATGTCGTTGGTCACCTTGAGTAGGGCAGATTATGTGCTGTGGCGAGTACGGAAACCAGATTGAAAATGTTCATGAAGGTTATTGCAGTCCAGATGGGATTTTAGTTGGGAGGCAACAGTTCACTCCAGAATTTTTGACAGGAATGGAAGGTTAGAGATGGGCCGGTAGTTATTGAGGGAATCAGGGTTGAGACCAGGTTTTTTGAGTATGGGAGTGACAGCAGCGAGTTTCAGAGCAGGGGGGACGAGTCCAGTGGACAGAGAGGAGTTAATGACTGTGGTGATAAGATGAGTGAGTTGGGGGAGGCAGGCCTTGACAAGGGTAGAGGGCATGGGGTCCAGGATGGAAGTTGAGGTATTCATGCCGGTGACTTGGGCAACTATGTCCGGTGAGGTGAGTGAAAACCACACTTGGATGATGGGATAGTAGACTAAAAGCTTTAGGAATCCAAACTATAACATAATAAGTACCCTGTATCAAGATTGATGCAAAACAAGTGACATTTGCAGGGCTGCACATAACTGGTGCGCCAAAAAAAGAGCACTGGATCATTTGAAAAAAGGCGCATTTGCGCACCAACATAGAGAGAGAGAGAAAAGAGAGAAATTTGCGAGTTGCATAAGAACCGGTAAGATAGCGGGCTTTCCCACACAGACTTTACTTGGGCGGGCCGCCCAGGTATATTAACGGCCGCTAAAGTATAATCCGCGAGCCATTTAGGTTTAATTTTTTTAACGTCCGCGAGCACGACGGCATGTGCGATCCCTCACTCTACCCCTCTCTATCGCGTGAAGGGTCTGCTGTATGCGCGCCGCACAGTAACCCTGCTGCGTGCTCACTAGCGCACCTATATATATATATAAATATATCTACCGTGAGTTAAGTGCGTTAGCACTAAAATGTGTTATATGACGCATTAATAGGTTGTTAAATGTTAAGAAGCCCCGACACAGTTTATAAAAAAAAAGCCCATAGCCCCCGACTAACGATAACTTTTTATTTCTGCCGATTGCATTCACGCTTCAAAGATCGCAGGCTTTGCAATTTGATTATCGCATCATTTAAAATCGCGATTTTGATTTAAAATCGATTAATCGTTCAGCCCTAGTATGTGGGTGTAAACCCCTTGACCTTGGGTAATAAAGAATAATAAAAATAGAGCCAACACTTCCAATTGTTCCTCACCTGTATTGTATGCCTGCCAAACCCATCAGCCTTCTGGAGGCGGTCATCTCCGGTGAGTCATGGTACTTATCAGAAAGATAGACCACTTCCTTAATACCTGAATAAATAAAAGACCTTTGTTACTCTTTTTAGCCACAGAATTGTCTATCATCCTGCATATGCTAATCAACACAATTATGCTAATTGTGCAAATTGCCCAACATATGCAAGTTAGCATCCGGCAGTTTCTATATGATATTCATTGCTATCGGGATGTTAAGAGCATTCCATGGAATATAACAAAAAGTGTATCTCGAGCCGGTTTCTGAAACTTATCTACCCCACCTTTAAAATGTAAAAAATGTAAATCATGCTAAATATTCACAATCTTAATATGTAGTGTAATAATCTTGATTATTATTGGCCGTAGTTGTGCAGACCTACGTGCAAGTTTCATCACTTGTACAACAGACTGGAAGGTAGTGAGTGAGTGAGTGAGTGAGTGAGTGAGTGAGTGAGTGAGTGAGTGAGTGTAGCAGGGACCCACCAGCCTGGATGATCAGCTTGGCACACTCGTTGCAGGGGAACAGAGCCACGTACATGGAGCAGCCCTTCACATCAGCGCTGTTCTTGTTCATGATGGCGTTGAGCTCTGCGTGACACACTGCGGGACAGAGCAGCACATTAATAACGTTTTATTGCTTTACATTTATTAAGGTTGTTTTGCAAACAAGCCAAAAATACTCAGATCTACATGAATGTGCCCTAGGATGGTGTGAAATGAAGGAATAAGACAAACCTTTATTGATCCCTACAGGGACATTCAGGTGATTAAAGTTCAACACGGTTTGAGGAAGTTGGAAACACAGAACAGGGCAGGTACAAGTTCACACAAGACTAATAAGAAAACAAAATATAATAAAGTAATAGTGTAAAATAAAAACACAACTATTGAATAAGGTGAAACTGTTTAGATATATATACAAGATATATTAAGAATAATTTGAATAACTATATTGAAATGTATATTGGTGCAGGCTGCTAAATTATACAATAATACAACCAGTTGACATGCATTGTACATTTGGTCGGAGCGAGAGATTATTTTCTACCAAAGACTGAAGGAGGAGTTCATTATGAGTGGGGGAAGATGTAGAGTACTTAAATGCTCTCTATCCCACCCTATACAGAGCACTATGGGAGGAGGGAAGAGAAACAGAAAAAGAGAGAAATAATAAGTAGAACGAGAGAGCATGTGAAAAACAGAGAAACAGACAGTTCTCCATTCTTTACCCTCTACCACCCACTACAGGCCATGCAGAGAACTCAGCAGCAGAGGATGGCCAAACAATGCTCGAGTGTTTTCTGCTCTCCAAAGCCTTTCAATTAGACCAGCGGTTTAAGTGAGAGGCGCGCCTCCCCTGGGGGGCGCCAGAGAGCTTCAGGAGAGGCGCAGCGTGAAAAGTTGTGTCTCATCGGACATTTATGAGAGAAATCCCTAATGTCCGAGTAGACGGAACTGAAGGAATGCGGTATTTGCGGTCTACACTGACAGAGAAGAGACTGTCAGTGCGGCTGTACTCAGCATTGAATCAACACGCACTAAAGCTGTTGATCTTAATACGTTTGTGAGGCGTTTTGCTGAACAAGATGGTAATCGTCGCATTCAGCTGTAATAGGCATGCCAACTTGATGCTCTGCTCACGGATGACTCGATGAGAATAACAAACTGTTAAGATGATGACCTACGTGTGTAAATATATTTTTTTCTTTGAGGGGGTCTGCCCCCAAAAAACTGTTTGAAGTCCTGAGAAAGTCAAATAAGACTGTGTATAAAACTACACTGCCCAGCCAAAAGAAAGTAACCACTTTGATTTAACTAGGCCAGTAGGTAAGGGCTTTCCACTGGATCATAATATCCCTGCATTATAGCAACAACAACAACAATAATGATAATAGCAATAATAATAATTGGGAGGGGTGGCGCGGCGGTTCTTATGTTCTCTGAGGGGAGGCTCACCTTCCCACACGTTGAAAACCCCTGAATTAGACTAAGTCCTCCCACACAATGTAAAAGGAATTATTTGGACTTCTGTGCCGTGGTGGATGCCACTAGAGGAATGTTGTCCTATGTGTGGAACTCTTCTTCTTGATTTAATTTTTTTTTTTTAAATCTAAAAAAGTTAAGCCGAAAGCAGAAATGTGCTGGTCCTCACCATAAGGGTACTTGGTGTCCAGACGGTTGTCAGCAGAGCGGGACCACGGCAGCAGGTCATCGTCACAGCCGTTTGGCATGCCATTGTAACCAATGCCAACTATCTTATTCTCCTGGTTCACGATACACGCCCCCACCTGCAGAGGGATAGATCATTTTATGGCGCAGAAACAGTTTTTTAATAAATTGTTATTATTATTGTAAAAATCCGTTGATCACGGGCTCCGAATATACATATAGACAAACCATGGGTCAAAGGAGGGGGGCGATGTTGATAAGGATTGGCTTAGGGTGGCTGTCATCATGTCTATGCTTTTACATTTATATTCGATTTAATATTTAATAAGTACTCTTATCTTATCACACGTATCAACCAATGAGAGCATAGGGGGCGGGCCTTAGACTGCTGCAGTGCTCACATGCACGGAAACAGAAAGCAGTGGCGGGGACAGAAACATGGAGGAAGGTACCGAACTCTGACATGGGCATTTTACATCTCTTCAGACGGAGGGGCTCATAGAACCAGAGTTATTTGAACCACTGCAAAGTTTAGTTATCTCTGGACTCTGAGGGGAACTTCTAGAACAAGCTAGAGAAACATTAATGCCCTGGCAGTGGCAAATAGCTTGGGTTTATATTTGATTACATTAATTAATGTTGAGATTTACAAGTAGTATTTTAACTGCTGGGGAATACTGCTGTTAAAAAGCACCTTACTTTTTGTAAGTGTTTGCAAACCAAATTGTATTACACTTTGTTCATATAGCAGTACTTTTAAAATAAAAGTAGGCGATTCACTACTTTTGAATTCATTATTGAATTTTGCGATTAATCGCAGAAAATCATGCGATTAATCGTGATTAAAAATTCCAAAGTGTAGCAATTTGGAATGAAGTATTATTATTGCACATAGTGACTTAAAGATTCCCGTTGCAGCAATGGATGGACTACACTGGCTCCCCGTGGAACTGAGGATCGAATTCAAGGTCTCCGTCCTCACCCACCAGTGTGTCCATGGAACTGCCCCTCCCTACCTCAAGGAACTCCTCACCCCCCATACCTCCTTGCGGACCACCCGTTCCAGCAACTCCAATTTCCTCAAACCCCCCAGGACTAAGCTCCGTACTATGGGAGACCGGGCCTTCTGCTCGGCTGCTCCCAGCCTGTGGAATGCTCTCCCCGACCACATGAGAGCACCACAGACCGTGGAGGCTTTTAAAAAAGGCCTCAAAACCCATCTCTTCAAAAGAGCCTTTGCCTAGACATTTTTATGACCCTTTTATTTATTTTTCTACCGTGTTGTGTAATGTTTATTTATACTGTTCATGCTCACTACTTGTAGCACTTCGGGATTTGAATTCAAATATGAAGTGCTTTATAAATGGAACCCATTATTATTATTAACTAGGAGTAGCAGCCAGTAGTAATACAAATGTTAGCAAAACATATTGCAGAGAAGTGTTGTTGTCATAGTCTTCGTTTGTGTATACACACACACACGCGCACGAGAAAAAGAGATATTTGATCTCAAGGGACAATCTGGATAAATAAAGGTTTGAAATGAAATGAAAAAACACACCTGTGAGCTTGGGTCTTTGCTCCTCTGCGCTGACAGAAAGGCTACAGCCATGAAGTACTCTGGCCATTCCAGATAGTCTTCCCTCTTCCTGGTTGTGTCGCTACAAACAATCAAAAACAATTAAACTTAATTTTGTTGTTCTCCTTGAACACAAGACCAACATTTTGTTGAGACTTTTTTTGAGCAGTGACTCATCGTGTACACACCTACCTATAGTTTACATGTTTAAGAACAAACAGTATGCACGTATGCGTGTCTGCTTTAAAAAAATAGGACATTATTGGCTTCCTCAATCATTTCCCCCACGGTGGAAAAAGTGTCCCCACCTATTTTCAAAACAAAGTGCAAGCATGCGATGAATCATTGAATGACTGAAGTGTACATGTGTAGCATATACTGAGGCATGCACATGCCAAATGACTGCGTCTCTTCTCCTGGGCTTGTTGTGGCTCATCTCAGAGAGCACCAACAGTTTGACCACTCACCCGTTCAGAGGAGCGGCTCTCTGCTCCTCATGTTCGGCCATAGTCTTCCGGTGCTGGACCCTCACAGTCTGGTTCTCTCTCTGGGCTGTTGGCTGCTGGCTGTTAGCTGACCCGTAGTTTAGCAGCGCCAGAGAGGTACACGTGACATTCACTGAACAGGAAGAAATCTCCCGCGCTGTGGATGAAACTTTTAAGCCCCGCCTTATGACTTCCGGGACATTTCTCTCTTCTTCTTCTTCTCTCGGTTTTTGGCGGATTGCAAACAACTTTACCGCAAACCGCCACCCTACTGTACATTAGTGTGAATCATCATATCATTCCACCTCTTAAGACTTCACAGAAGCGGGTATAGATCTACAGTTCTGCTGGGTGCCTGCACATGAGGGGGGAAGGGAACGAGTGTGCTGATAAATTAGCAAAAAGTGCATACAAAAGGAAATAACATTACCAGTTTCAACTTGGAGAAGGAGAAGGAAAAGCAGTAATTAAGAAAAAGGGACGGAGATCTGCAGAAAAGGTGGGAGAAAGACCAGAAAGGCAAAGAGTATCATAAAGTTCAAAAGACAATCACACTTAATATTTATAAAGAAAGAAACAGAAGGGAGGAAATCATGATAGAGGGTGTCGCTTTTTTCTCATACTGATATTCTGAACAATCTGTGCTGTTGTATTTGCCTGTAAAGTGTCCTCTACTGTAGCAGTAGCGTAACCACCACCAGTTTACTCACTGGCCCACCCTGAGAAAGCTTCGGTGTCATTTAAAAAAAAAAAAAATGTATTCACCCATTGAGAATATCCAAGAATTCAAAGTGAAATTCAAGTGAACAAATATCGAATTTAATTAATGTTGTATGTGTTTTGTCCTCTGAACCGAACTCATTTACGGTAACTGATTGTTGGTTCCGGCGCGTGCCATAATAACGTGAGAGAGGCAGAGAGCTGCCTGCAAAATAAATGATGTTCACTAATGAACTTTGTTTTTTTTTTAAAAAGCCATTTTTGGACCAGGTGGATCAAAGAATATCTACCACTTTTGCAAGAAAGACAGCAATGGAATCGCATTAAAAGGAACTTCATACCTGGAGACATCGTAATAATCATGGGTTCAAATGCACCTCGTGGGTCCTGGTTAATGGCAAGAGTTATGGAGCGCTGCATCTGGAGGACGGATTCGGAGTGTTCTTCTTAAGACAAAAACCAACACGCTGGAAAGACCAATAAGCAAAATATGCCTACTGGTGCCTGCCTTAGAATAAGGAAATAACTGAAGATGGACAATTAAGACACCCTGTCTATCTCAAATAGAATATGAAGACTGACTTTGTCTGGCTTTTTGAATTTTGTTTATTGTTATTAAAGATGCCCATAACAATAGGGGCCGGTATGTTAGAGCCAGTCATTTGATTTGATAAGAAAGGCCACCTAATTGTGAGGTCTGTAGTCAACGCACTATAAAGGACTACAATTCCCACGCGCCTGTTGAGAGACGCCGTCGAGGAACAGTTTTTAACCGTACTCAACTGTACTCGTAACCGTACATACAAACCGTAGAAGTACCCTTTAAGTTGTGAAGTTATAAGCATTATCACGAAAGAAAGAATACCTAAGTTGTGTTGTTTTATTTGAGTTTTGCCTATTTCTTTTGAATATTGTAAAGGCCTATTTTTCTTTGTTGCATGTGCAAAAGTTTGTTATTTTATTTTGAGCAAACACATCGCAACATCTTCTAAACCATCGGAGGCCAAGCAACACTTCAAACTGTGAGTACTTTAAGGAAAGAAACGAGTTAGAACTGTCTGTTTAAGGCGTCTCGTGGCTTGGTGGAAAAACAAGGAAGGAAGCCACGACATCAGTGTTTTTCAAAGTGGAGGCCCCGACCCCCCGGGGGGCCGCCAGGGGCCGCCAGGGTGGAAAGGGGAATTTTTTTCTTTTTTTAAAGTTACATTTTTTTTTTTTTAGATGTTATTAATAACTGCATATCTATCAATCTATGTGTCCTTTGATGCCAATCTTTTAATAATTTTTTTTATTTTATTTTTTGTTTTTAAATCCGCCCTTCAAGCCAATCAGAATCGAGCTGCCGCTACTGAGAGTGAAACTGAGTATCTGCTCAGCTTTTGGAGCAAGTGAATATTTCGCTCTGCAGCTGGATGAGAGCATGGATGTAGAAAATATTGTTGTTTATATATATGAATATACATATGTTTATTGTTAATATTACTGTTGAATATTATATATAATAGCTTTCAAAAATGCTAAAAATATGTTAATTGTTAATATTACTGTTCAAAATTATATAATATTATAAAGACAGAAATCACTTTAAAAATGCTTTAAAATATATTTACTGTTGATATTACTCTTTAATATTGTGTTAAGAATGTTTATAACAGAAGACACAATCAATGTAATGAATCACAAACAAAAGATAAATAAAAAAAAATTAGAAGAATAACTGATTATTAATTATTAATACAAATATATATTAAGACAATGTATTAAGCTGTATGATTAATTTGTCATATTTTCCATCATAATGTACTCATCATTAAAAAAAAAAATTGCAACAGGGGGGTCCCCGCCAGACGATAATGCTATATGGGGTCCTTGGCATGGCAACGTTTGGGAACCCCTGACCTAGAAGACTGACAATCATGTTATCTCGATTTTAATGAACCCTGTGAAGAGTTCTACTCGGTTCTCTTCCATGATTTGGAGACATTGGCGCAGCAGCCTCTCCAGACAGTGAGCATGTGTGGCTCGCTGTAATTGGACTTTTTGTTTTGTATTTAGATCTTATTTATTGATATGTTGTCATTTTGTATGTGATATGGACCTTGAGTCTGAAATAAAGATTGAATTATTATTATGCAGTTAAACTGATCAACCTTTAAGTAAATAAAACAATTTTTTAAAACATTATTTTCTGAAAGTGTTCCTGGTATCAGTCATGTTAAAGGTCTCACAACACAACCGGTTGATTCATAATTTGACCAAAAACATCCATGAAATGTGTTTTGAATGTGACGCATGTATCATTTCATTATAGAAACCCTTTTATCTATTACATCATAATGGAATTTAAATAATAACCAGTGGACATTAGATCATTCCGTCCAAATGTTTTATTGACTTCAACTGAGAGCTGACAAGGAATGAAGGTCTGGAGACACAGATTTTATGACAAACATTAGCTTCCAAAGTTACAGCATGTTAGTTTTCATCTACAATATTATGACCCATAGGAAAGACATGTTTGTTGGTACCAGGAAAGAACATCACAAATACATTGTTATAGAGCATCTGCAGACTTGTGTTACAATATAAAATGGAAAAACATTTAAAATAAAAAAAAAACATGTTATAAAAAGAGCAACATCTTTCAGAAAACCATTGTAAAATGGTCACTAAAACAAAGATCCATATCCCTCCACAGGGACTATCTTAAAAATAAAATAAAAACCGCACACGGTAACATATTCATAGTGTTGAGATTCATGCATTCATTGAAGGCTTCACTCATGGGATGGAGATCTCATGAGTGAAGAAGGACCGTGTTAATATTAGAATAATTAGGGCGTGCACAAAGCAGCTGCATCGATCCGTGCAATCTGGAAAAGAGGTTTTATTTTGTTATTGAATAAAATATTTTATTGGAAATACAGCTACCAGACCATTGGCCTGCTGCCAAAGCCTCCTGGAGCTGCAGAGAACCCTTTTTAGAGGTTTGCTTTAACTTTTCATATTTGACTTGGCAGTAGAGTGGAGTCGAGTGAATGTCAAGGCGACTCTATACTAATCGGGAACCTTGCCTGAAGGACTGTTGGTTTGCCCTTGTGTAGGCAGCCATGACAAGATCTGATTGACAACACTAAAGATTTGAAAGGAAACACTAAAGAAAGTGTATGTCCTTGTGTATGCCCAAACCCAAAGGGAGTTCAAAGAAGAAAGTGTGAAAACAGCATTGAAAGTCCTTCTGCTACACACATCCACAAAGGATGAGCATCAAATTAAACTATCTTGAGTATCCGGTTAATCAAAATATCAAAAAGATGCCAAAGTCGAGGTATCCTTCAGGTTTCCTTTGGACAAAGCAGGGGCCAAGAAAAAAGGCATCAAAGTCCCTTTCAATTTCGTCAGACTCCCTCTTCTTCCTCGCCTCATTCAGGAGCTCCCCAAGGTGAGCCTTTTGCTTTTTCACTTGGTAGCACTGTTCAGCATTCCAGCGTGGTTAATGGAATTAAAATCAATGACAATCTGAGTCCTCTTGGGCTTGAACTGCCTGCCAAGAGAAAGAGAAAAAACAACGCTCAGGGTATGAACACACAAAGACACTTCGTAAAAACATGCTGGATGAAAGTTCCTTGTTTATTCAAGTCATTCCTGTCCCCCAAACACGGGGCACTTTCACAAGGTTTGGGCAAGTTGAAAACAGAAAGAAGTGAGAGAGCAAGAGACAGACACCAGATCAGGCGTGGCTGCAAAGCCATATAAAACATGTCAGTAAATACCCCACTGCACTGAAACATTGACTTGAATTAAATTAATTATGTCAACAAATGTCACTTAATATTATTGCTTTCAACCAAGCCAATACAGTAATTGGAAATCTGTTGACATTATGTTTAATTAAAGTCAACATTTCAGTTTTAACAGTGTGTTGAATGTCCAAAGCTTCTATGCATCACAAAATGGCTAAAAATAAACGACAGCAACGTCATCACGTCTCAAAAATCCGCCTTTAGCTCAGCGGTTGTGATGTGCATCCATGAGACTGCTTTTATTTAACCCGTTAAATCCCAAGCCTGTTTTTCAGGTGTCGAAAATGACATTCCCAGAACAAATGACATTACTTATAATAATACATTACATTTATAAAATGCTTTTCCTGGTGCTCAAAGCGCTTACAAGCAAGTACAACAAAACAACAAAAGTAGAAAGTGCTAAGCTAGGTGGAATAAGGGCGAGGGGTTAGTGGATTAAGAGTTGAAGGCAAGCGTGAAAAGGTGAATTTTGAGGGATTGTTTGAATGATGTGAGAGTGTTGGCGGATCTGACGTGGTTGGGGAGAGGGTTCCAGAGTGTGGGGGGGGGGGCTGCGAAGGCCCTGTCACCCCAGGTCCGGAGCTTTGTCCTGATGGGCTGCAGTAGGTTAGCTTCAGCAGACCTGAGGCGACGGGTGGGGGGGGTGTCGTTGGATGAGGTCACAGAGGTAGGGGGGGGTCAAGGTTGTTGAGGGATTTGAAAGTGAAAAGTAATATTTTAAAGTCAATGCTGTGTTTGATGGGAGCCAGTGGAGGTCATGGAGGATAGGGGTGATGTGGTCGGAGCGTCGGGTGGAGGTGAGCAAGCGGGCAGCTGAGTTTTGGACATATTGAAGTTTTTTTAGTGTGAATGCAGGTGATCCAAAATGCTGTTGCAGTAATCCAGTCGGGATGTTATGAAGGCTGGATCAGAGTTTCAGCAGCGGTCGATGAGCGGGAGGGTCTGATGCGGGCGATGTTCTTTAAATGGAAGAAAGCTGTTTTTTGTGACCTGGTTGATGTGAGGGAGGAAAAGTGAGGGTGGGGTTCAAGGATGATGCCAAGGTTAGGGGTGTGGGATGGGTTGACAATGGAGCCATCGATGGTAAGTAGGGGATGTAACGATATCCGAATATCGCGGTAAACATAAACGTCCCAATACTGTCGTGAGGACTGACAGAATCTACCGCGATATTTTTTTGTTTTAAAACCTTATTCACCAGGTGGTCCCATTGAGATCATCGATCTCTTTTTCCAAGAGAGACCTGTCCAACATGGCAGCAAGTAGGTTACAACATGAACATAAAACAACAGATAACAACAAAAGGACATCATATTTACAGGGCTACTGTACATACCTAGAGACATTGACAAGTACCGAAAACCGTATATGTATATCTCGCCCTGTCAATAAGCCTCACCTTCTTGGCAAAAACTGTATGTTTTTGAAGTGGTGGAGAGACAATGACAAGTTTGACCCACTGCTTGTCACCCATGGCCAAAGCATATCTCTCCGTCCCTACTGAGGTGGCGTTAGCCTTTCACTGTCCGTCATTGTTGACAGAAAAGGATCGTAAAATATCCGTCATAATCCCTTATTACCCGTCGGGGTCTGAACAGAGAGAGAGAGGCACGCTCGTGAACTGTCAACGGGGGGGGGGGGGGCGGTGTTATGCGCGTGTGCATGCACCTCCCGGGAGCGCACACAGCGTGAAGCAAAACCTCCCAGACATGTATTGATCTGTACGGCAAAGTACGGTTTGGAAACTATAATCATTTCCTTTTGGAGGGCATGCATAACACGGCATACACCAGAGCCTCGCTGCGGGAACCGTTGCGCTGTTCCGAGTTGAGTTTGTTCTAATCTGTCAAAATGACAGACTGCTTTCAGATGTGTCCGTCATTGTTTAAATAAAATATTCGGTTAACGCGACCACTGCTGTCCCAGCAACATCAGTACCAGCAACATCTGTACCAAGCGAGAGAGTTTTTTCCAGAGCAGGGGATATTGTAAATGCCCAAACATCCCAGCTTATAAATACCTGGAAATGTGGACATTCTCATATTCCTAAAACCTGTCTGATGATGCCGAGTGAGTCACTAGTGAGTTTGAGTTGAGTTGAGTTACTTGAAAAACTAAAGTGAAACTTTGTGCCTACTTTGTTTGGTAGTACTATAGGTACAAAAACACTGGTTTTCTTGTTCCAGTCTGTTACTGTCACTTTGTTTGACACTTTAAAATACTGCTATCCTACTAAAAATGCTGTACAAATCAGATTTATTATGTAATAAAGAAACATTTTTCGAGTACATTTTTTTTATTCAATATCGCGATAAATACCGTACTGTGGACTTGTTATCGCGATATTATCGTACCGTGCGTTTTTGGTATCGTTACATCCCTAATGGTAAGAGAAAAATCTTGGGTTGAGTGAGTTTGGTGGGCCAATGATTATAAGTTCCGATTTGTCACAGTTAAGTTTTAGAAAATTGTTTTGCATCCAAATTGTAATGTCAGTGAGGCAGGTGCTGAGCTGGGAGTGTGTGGTTGGAGAAATTGATTTTGTTGAGAGGTTGAGCTGTGTGTCATCAGCATAACAGTGGAACTGGAGTTGTGTTGACGGAGGATTGTCCAATTGGGAGGATGCAGATGATGAACAGAAGGGGACCAAGTACAGAACCCTGAGGGACGCCATGACAGGAGATGTGGGGGATTTGGAGTTGTTAATGGAGATGAATTGATGTCCGTCAGAGAGATAGGATTTAAACTAGGAAAGGGCAGTACCGGTAATGCCAATGGAAGACTGGAGGCGGTTGATGAGGATGGAATGGTTTGATCGTGTCAAATGCGGCTGTTAGGTCATGGAGAATGAGAATTGAGAGGGAACCAGAGTCAGCAGAGAGGAGAATGTCGTTGGTCACCTTGAGTAGGGCAGATTATGTGCTGTGGCGAGTACGGAAACCAGATTGAAAATGTTCATGAAGGTTATTGCAGTCCAGATGGGATTTTAGTTGGGAGGCAACAGTTCACTCCAGAATTTTTGACAGGAATGGAAGGTTAGAGATGGGCCGGTAGTTATTGAGGGAATCAGGGTTGAGACCAGGTTTTTTGAGTATGGGAGTGACAGCAGCGAGTTTCAGAGCAGGGGGGACGAGTCCAGTGGACAGAGAGGAGTTAATGACTGTGGTGATAAGATGAGTGAGTTGGGGGAGGCAGGCCTTGACAAGGGTAGAGGGCATGGGGTCCAGGATGGAAGTTGAGGTATTCATGCCGGTGACTTGGGCAACTATGTCCGGTGAGGTGAGTGAAAACCACACTTGGATGATGGGATAGTAGACTAAAAGCTTTAGGAATCCAAACTATAACATAATAAGTACCCTGTATCAAGATTGATGCAAAACAAGTGACATTTGCAGGGCTGCACATAACTGGTGCGCCAAAAAAAAGAGCACTGGATCATTTGAAAAAAGGCGCATTTGCGCACCAACATAGAGAGAGAGAGAAAAGAGAGAAATTTGCGAGTTGCATAAGAACCGGTAAGATAGCGGGCTTTCCCACACAGACTTTACTTGGCGGGCCGCCCAGGTATATTAACGGCCGCTAAAGTATAATCCGCGAGCCATTTAGGTTTAATTTTTTTAACGTCCGCGAGCACGACGGCATGTGCGATCCCTCACTCTACCCCTCTCTATCGCGTGAAGGGTCTGCTGTATGCGCGCCGCACAGTAACCCTGCTGCGTGCTCACTAGCGCACCTATATATATATATAAATATATCTACCGTGAGTTAAGTGCGTTAGCACTAAAATGTGTTATATGACGCATTAATAGGTTGTTAAATGTTAAGAAGCCCCGACACAGTTTATAAAAAAAAAGCCCATAGCCCCCGACTAACGATAACTTTTTATTTCTGCCGATTGCATTCACGCTTCAAAGATCGCAGGCTTTGCAATTTGATTATCGCATCATTTAAAATCGCGATTTTGATTTAAAATCGATTAATCGTTCAGCCCTAGTATGTGGGTGTAAACCCCTTGACCTTGGGTAATAAAGAATAATAAAAATAGAGCCAACACTTCCAATTGTTCCTCACCTGTATTGTATGCCTGCCAAACCCATCAGCCTTCTGGAGGCGGTCATCTCCGGTGAGTCATGGTACTTATCAGAAAGATAGACCACTTCCTTAATACCTGAATAAATAAAAGACCTTTGTTACTCTTTTTAGCCACAGAATTGTCTATCATCTGCATATGCTAATCAACACAATTATGCTAATTGTGCAAATTGCCCAACATATGCAAGTTAGCATCCGGCAGTTTCTATATGATATTCATTGCTATCGGGATGTTAAGAGCATTCCATGGAATATAACAAAAAGTGTATCTCGAGCCGGTTTCTGAAACTTATCTACCCCACCTTTAAAATGTAAAAAATGTAAATCATGCTAAATATTCACAATCTTAATATGTAGTGTAATAATCTTGATTATTATTGGCCGTAGTTGTGCAGACCTACGTGCAAGTTTCATCACTTGTACAACAGACTGGAAGGTAGTGAGTGAGTGAGTGAGTGAGTGAGTGAGTGAGTGAGTGAGTGAGTGAGTGTAGCAGGGACCCACCAGCCTGGATGATCAGCTTGGCACACTCGTTGCAGGGGAACAGAGCCACGTACATGGAGCAGCCCTTCACATCAGCGCTGTTCTTGTTCATGATGGCGTTGAGCTCTGCGTGACACACTGCGGGACAGAGCAGCACATTAATAACGTTTTATTGCTTTACATTTATTAAGGTTGTTTTGCAAACAAGCCAAAAATACTCAGATCTACATGAATGTGCCCTAGGATGGTGTGAAATGAAGGAATAAGACAAACCTTTATTGATCCCTACAGGGACATTCAGGTGATTAAAGTTCAACACGGTTTGAGGAAGTTGGAAACACAGAACAGGGCAGGTACAAGTTCACACAAGACTAATAAGAAAACAAAATATAATAAAGTAATAGTGTAAAATAAAAACACAACTATTGAATAAGGTGAAACTGTTTAGATATATATACAAGATATATTAAGAATAATTTGAATAACTATATTGAAATGTATATTGGTGCAGGCTGCTAAATTATACAATAATACAACCAGTTGACATGCATTGTACATTTGGTCGGAGCGAGAGATTATTTTCTACCAAAGACTGAAGGAGGAGTTCATTATGAGTGGGGGAAGATGTAGAGTACTTAAATGCTCTCTATCCCACCCTATACAGAGCACTATGGGAGGAGGGAAGAGAAACAGAAAAAGAGAGAAATAATAAGTAGAACGAGAGAGCATGTGAAAAACAGAGAAACAGACAGTTCTCCATTCTTTACCCTCTACCACCCACTACAGGCCATGCAGAGAACTCAGCAGCAGAGGATGGCCAAACAATGCTCGAGTGTTTTCTGCTCTCCAAAGCCTTTCAATTAGACCAGCGGTTTAAGTGAGAGGCGCGCCTCCCCTGGGGGGGCGCCAGAGAGCTTCAGGAGAGGCGCAGCGTGAAAAGTTGTGTCTCATCGGACATTTATGAGAGAAAATCCCTAATGTCCGAGTAGACGGAACTGAAGGAATGCGGTATTTGCGGTCTACACTGACAGAGAAGAGACTGTCAGTGCGGCTGTACTCAGCATTGAATCAACACGCACTAAAGCTGTTGATCTTAATACGTTTGTGAGGCGTTTTGCTGAACAAGATGGTAATCGTCGCATTCAGCTGTAATAGGCATGCCAACTTGATGCTCTGCTCACGGATGACTCGATGAGAATAACAAACTGTTAAGATGATGACCTACGTGTGTAAATATATTTTTTTCTTTGAGGGGGTCTGCCCCCAAAAAACTGTTTGAAGTCCTGAGAAAGTCAAATAAGACTGTGTATAAAACTACACTGCCCAGCCAAAAGAAAGTAACCACTTTGATTTAACTAGGCCAGTAGGTAAGGGCTTTCCACTGGATCATAATATCCCTGCATTATAGCAACAACAACAACAATAATGATAATAGCAATAATAATAATTGGGAGGGGTGGCGCGGCGGTTCTTATGTTCTCTGAGGGGAGGCTCACCTTCCCACACGTTGAAAACCCCTGAATTAGACTAAGTCCTCCCACACAATGTAAAAGGAATTATTTGGACTTCTGTGCCGTGGTGGATGCCACTAGAGGAATGTTGTCCTATGTGTGGAACTCTTCTTCTTGATTTAATTTTTTTTTTTTTAAATCTAAAAAAGTTAAGCCGAAAGCAGAAATGTGCTGGTCCTCACCATAAGGGTACTTGGTGTCCAGACGGTTGTCAGCAGAGCGGGACCACGGCAGCAGGTCATCGTCACAGCCGTTTGGCATGCCATTGTAACCAATGCCAACTATCTTATTCTCCTGGTTCACGATACACGCCCCCACCTGCAGAGGGATAGATCATTTTATGGCGCAGAAACAGTTTTTTAATAAATTGTTATTATTATTGTAAAAATCCGTTGATCACGGGCTCCGAATATACATATAGACAAACCATGGGTCAAAGGAGGGGGGCGATGTTGATAAGGATTGGCTTAGGGTGGCTGTCATCATGTCTATGCTTTTACATTTATATTCGATTTAATATTTAATAAGTACTCTTATCTTATCACACGTATCAACCAATGAGAGCATAGGGGGCGGGCCTTAGACTGCTGCAGTGCTCACATGCACGGAAACAGAAAGCAGTGGCGGGGACAGAAACATGGAGGAAGGTACCGAACTCTGACATGGGCATTTTACATCTCTTCAGACGGAGGGGCTCATAGAACCAGAGTTATTTGAACCACTGCAAAGTTTAGTTATCTCTGGACTCTGAGGGGAACTTCTAGAACAAGCTAGAGAAACATTAATGCCCTGGCAGTGGCAAATAGCTTGGGTTTATATTTGATTACATTAATTAATGTTGAGATTTACAAGTAGTATTTTAACTGCTGGGGAATACTGCTGTTAAAAAGCACCTTACTTTTTGTAAGTGTTTGCAAACCAAATTGTATTACACTTTTGTTCATATAGCAGTACTTTTAAAATAAAAGTAGGCGATTCACTACTTTTGAATTCATTATTGAATTTTGCGATTAATCGCAGAAAATCATGCGATTAATCGTGATTAAAAATTCCAAAGTGTAGCAATTTGGAATGAAGTATTATTATTGCACATAGTGACTTAAAGATTCCCGTTGCAGCAATGGATGGACTACACTGGCTCCCCGTGGAACTGAGGATCGAATTCAAGGTCTCCGTCCTCACCCACCAGTGTGTCCATGGAACTGCCCCTCCCTACCTCAAGGAACTCCTCACCCCCCATACCTCCTTGCGGACCACCCGTTCCAGCAACTCCAATTTCCTCAAACCCCCCAGGACTAAGCTCCGTACTATGGGAGACCGGGCCTTCTGCTCGGCTGCTCCCAGCCTGTGGAATGCTCTCCCCGACCACATGAGAGCACCACAGACCGTGGAGGCTTTTAAAAAAGGCCTCAAAACCCATCTCTTCAAAAGAGCCTTTGCCTAGACATTTTTATGACCCTTTTATTTATTTTTCTACCGTGTTGTGTAATGTTTATTTATACTGTTCATGCTCACTACTTGTAGCACTTCGGGATTTGAATTCAAATATGAAGTGCTTTATAAATGGAACCCATTATTATTATTAACTAGGAGTAGCAGCCAGTAGTAATACAAATGTTAGCAAAACATATTGCAGAGAAGTGTTGTTGTCATAGTCTTCGTTTGTGTATACACACACACACGCGCACGAGAAAAAGAGATATTTGATCTCAAGGGACAATCTGGATAAATAAAGGTTTGAAATGAAATGAAAAAACACACCTGTGAGCTTGGGTCTTTGCTCCTCTGCGCTGACAGAAAGGCTACAGCCATGAAGTACTCTGGCCATTCCAGATAGTCTTCCCTCTTCCTGGTTGTGTCGCTACAAACAATCAAAAACAATTAAACTTAATTTTGTTGTTCTCCTTGAACACAAGACCAACATTTTGTTGAGACTTTTTTTGAGCAGTGACTCATCGTGTACACACCTACCTATAGTTTACATGTTTAAGAACAAACAGTATGCACGTATGCGTGTCTGCTTTAAAAAAAATAGGACATTATTGGCTTCCTCAATCATTTCCCCCACGGTGGAAAAAGTGTCCCCACCTATTTTCAAAACAAAGTGCAAGCATGCGATGAATCATTGAATGACTGAAGTGTACATGTGTAGCATATACTGAGGCATGCACATGCCAAATGACTGCGTCTCTTCTCCTGGGCTTGTTGTGGCTCATCTCAGAGAGCACCAACAGTTTGACCACTCACCCGTTCAGAGGAGCGGCTCTCTGCTCCTCATGTTCGGCCATAGTCTTCCGGTGCTGGACCCTCACAGTCTGGTTCTCTCTCTGGGCTGTTGGCTGCTGGCTGTTAGCTGACCCGTAGTTTAGCAGCGCCAGAGAGGTACACGTGACATTCACTGAACAGGAAGAAATCTCCCGCGCTGTGGATGAAACTTTTAAGCCCCGCCTTATGACTTCCGGGACATTTCTCTCTTCTTCTTCTTCTCTCGGTTTTTGGCGGATTGCAAACAACTTTACCGCAAACCGCCACCTACTGTACATTAGTGTGAATCATCATATCATTCCACCTCTTAAGACTTCACAGAAGCGGTATAGATCTACAGTTCTGCTGGGTGCCTGCACATGAGGGGGGAAGGGAACGAGTGTGCTGATAAATTAGCAAAAAGTGCATTACAAAAGGAAATAACATTACCAGTTCAACTTGGAGAAGGAGAAGGAAAAGCAGTAATTAAGAAAAAAGGGACGGAGATCTGGCAGAAAAGGTGGGAGAAAGACCAGAAAGGCAAAGAGTATCATAAAGTTCAAAAGACAATCACAATTAATATTTATAAAGAAAGAAACAGAAGGGAGGAAATCATGATAGAGGGTGTCGCTTTTTTCTCATACTGATATTCTGAACAATCTGTGCTGTTGTATTTGCTGTAAAGTGTCTCTACTGTAGGCAGTAGCGTAACCACCACCAGTTTACTCACTGGCCCACCCTGAGAAAGCTTCGGTGTCATTTAAAAAAAAAAAAAATGTATTCACCCATTGAGAATATCCAAGAATTCAAAGTGAAATTCAAGTGAACAAATATCGAATTTAATTAATGTTGTATGTGTTTTGTCCTCTGAACCGAACTCATTTACGGTAACTGATTGTTGGTTCCGGCGCGTGCCATAATAACGTGAGAGAGGCAGAGAGCTGCCTGCAAAATAAATGAGTTCACTAATGAACTTTGTTTTTTTTTTAAAAAGCCAAACTCCAAGAAGAGCCCCCACTGCCCTCATCTAGCAGCGTCATCATTATCATTTTCTGATAACGATAAAATAGCCCCGCCTCCCTCTCCCCACGTCTCCCTCTCCACACCTCTCCTGCTGCTGGGCTGTCAGAAGAAAATAATGTTAACGGAAACTCTGCCGCACGTTCCCTCGTCCCTTGGAAGAGGCGGAGAGGTGGGTGTTTTTTATCTGCTGGTGGACAGTCCGGAGAGATATACACAGGGTTGGGTTGTGACCATACAGTCTATGGTTGTGACGGAATACATGTAACGGCGTTACGTAATCAGAATACAAAAATCAAGTGTATTCAGCTGGCGTTACATTTGAAAAACGAGTAATCTGATTACAGTTACTTTCGTAAACCTGAAGTGAATATATTTTGGAATACTTATTGGAATTATTGGTGGAAAAGTTTCCTCACAAAATGTAATATTCATTACCGGCAGAACTGTGTGCACACTGCTGCAGCATGTCTGTGAGCGAGAGAGAAGGCTTGTTTGAGACAAGCAAGACCTGCGCAGACCTGCGCAGTTGCGATCAACGTCTTGCTAGTGCGTTGCATGATGGTTAGTCATTTTCTCCGACTTGCTCTGGAGGCTCGCCCACATGAGACTTTGAAATCTCGCGGGACAAAGACGCCCGCAGCCTTGAGAGCGAGGCGCGGCGAGTTGGCGCAGTTGCTCTCCACGAGCTGCGGAAGCGAAATGCTTGATGGGAAACGGCTCGCCGGTATCTCGAGCTGAGCGCTCATTGGTGGTTTTTACCACGTGCTGCTGATGAAACTCTCCAATTGGCTGGCAAAAGTTTGTTGTTGTTTTGTGTCAGTTTTACGTCGCCACATCCATTCCCATTTTTCATCATTGTTCCACAATGTTTATCATCATGTCTATATATATATATATCTATATATTTTATACTATACTGCTTACCGTTTTCATACTTTATATATCTTAGCATATTCATACACACTGTTCATACTGCTCACAGGCTGATATCTAGTGCAGTGGTTCTCAAACTTTTTGTGCCCAAGGCACACCAAAGGACAAGTACAAGGCACACCTATTGTGCAAAATAGCCCTTATAACACGTGTTATCACTGATATCATATAAAATATCTGGAAATGTGCATAATTATTTACTAATGCCAAATAAAATGTGACAAAGACAACTATATTACTCATGACATATTTATTAATGAAGTATTTCAGAAATTAATTTGAAACGTTATCAAATTAGGCTTCATCAAAGCAGCAACACACTCATTTAAACCAGACAGGTCACAACATTAAAAATGAGACAAAGGAAATTCAGCACAGAGAACTGTCAATGCAAGGAAGCTGCATTGTCCATGGTCCTGAACTACAAATTATAAATGTCGTTACTAAAAAAAAGTAATATATTACATATTACTTTTTTAAAAAGTAATATATTACACTACTTCGTTACTCTCTACATAAAGTAACTCGTTACTTTACTCGCAGGGCCGGCCCGCCCCTCCCTGCAGGCAGATCACGCAGACTGCTAAAATTTCAAATGTTCTCTTTAGTTCAGTTTCCATTGTCGCATAAGACTGATCCAGATCCTGAATGTTTTCCTATCTGACCATGGCTGTCCTCTGTCTCCTGCTATCTGACCGTGGCTGTCCTCTGTCTCCTGCTATCTGTATATTTTGCGCAGTCTATCTCTGCTCACGCTGTTGCGTCAGCGTGTTCTCCTGCGTGTTGGCCATGTGTTGCACTGGAGCCAGACTGGAGCAAAGACTTCAGCCGAGCACGTACGAACTGCGCATGCGTGAGTGGCAATAACTCTCATTACCAGCAGGCGGCGGTAGTGTGTATTCGTCATTCAAAACAGGCAACAACCGGAAGACAGAGAAGAAGAACAGACTGATATAAACAAACAACAAATAGCTGTGCGGTCGCTCCACCTTAGCATGTGTTCTTTGCAGGTGCTTTTTGAGGTTTGACGTGGTGTTTACAGCAGTGGATAACAGCTTCTGGCCTGGACACAGTTTGCACCTCACCGTCACATTCCTGTCTATTCTTCGGATGAACTCAAAATAATGGGCATACCTCCACCCCTCGAGAGTTATCTGACTCAGCCATGTTTATGCAGCACTGCACGTGGAGATGTGGACGCGCAAGTCGCGCAGATTACGTACATATAAACCTACAAAATACTGATATAGTAAATTAAAAAATAATTATTTGTGTGTAGTTGTATATTGCAATAATAACGTATGGTTGTCACAAAATCCCACGGCACACCCGGACTTGCCTCACGGCACACCAGTGTGCCGCGGCACACCGTTTGGGAACCACTGATCTAGTGTATTCATACACACTGTTTATTCATCATTCAATTCATTCTATATGTTATTCTGTAGATTGTGTACATTACTTTCCACTTCACTGCTTATTGCACCTGGTTAGAAGTGTACAAAAAGTATGTATTGAAGTCAATGGAGAGAGAAAGATTATCTTTCGATCCCGTTTGAATTGTGCCACAAATTAAACATATGATGTTTGTCAATTTAAAAGATAATTTTGCAAGTCAAAAAAATAAAAATGTGTCGTAAAACTGTGAAGTAACACTTTGTGTGAAACCGCTCAATGAACTACAACTCCCATCTCGCACCACACACCAAGACGGCTGTCACGTTGGCACATTTCACTCCTTTCTTTCAGAATGAGGCGAAAAGTATTAAAAGAGGTGAAAATCACTCCAAGTCTGGGCGTGTTGAGAGCTGTGCATACACAAGGGGAGTTAGTCGGTTCCAGCATGCGGGACCGGGATTCTGGGATTTGTAGTCTTTCTAGTTGCATATTTTTCATAGTCTTATATTTCAGTTTTACGACAAACTGCCTTTTTTTACATGAGAATTATTTTTTAAGATTGACAAACATCATATGTGTAATTCGTGGCACAATTCAAACGGGATCGAAAGATAATCTTTCTCTCCCCATTGACTTCAATACATAATTTTCCCGAAATAAGGTCCCATGGGTCGGAAGTAGATGGGCGGAACTTCGCCTCTCTTAAACCCAAGCACTTATGCCCAATCTAGAAAAAAGGTGGCCATCAGACCCATTAGCTATAGGTGTCGCTAAAAGTGATTTAGATTTGACCAGGTAGCCTATGGCATTGTTTGGCAAATAGCAGGGCTCCTCTTTTTGGCCTATGTTTCATTTAGTAGCAATGTTAGGCCTTAGTGTTAATTTCGTTGGACTGAAAATGACTGAGCCGTAGGCTATTCCTTGAGGCCTAATCCTCTCGGAGCACTTTTTGTATTTTTGATAAAGCTTCTTCTGTGTGTCCACTCACTACATTCTAACTTGTTGTGCTTGGAACTTGAATTAAATAAAAATAGAAACAAAAAGAAAAATATATTGAACACCTTGTCATTTCATAATGTTATAGGTTTCATTATAGTGAGCACTAGCTCTATTGTATTTAATATATAGGCCTAGACTTGTAAATATTTACAGTATCTATTATAATTTACTAGACTTTGATCCTTTGTCTGCTTTTGTGATTCTGACGGTGATTGATACATATTGGATTGGCCATGAGCCTTCACTGCACCTATTACAAGTTGTTAGTAGCCTTAAGGGCCTACACAGTTGTTATTCTACCACATCGCCCTTCACTGGATGTATAATGAGCTGCACTAAACTACATTTTAGCATTTAAAATACCTAGCCATTCTTTTGCGGTTATTTTGGTGAAAGTAACTCAAAAGTTAAATAAAAGCTCATTACATTTACAGTAATATGGTAATGTGACTTATTACTTAAACACTTTGGAAGTAACTTGCCCAACACTGCATTTCAGTAATGTCGTCATGACAGCGAACATGCAGGTAATAATGTACTTGATTTGCAGTGGAGGCTTTCATGCTCTCTCAATCTGGACCTTTAAACAAAACTTCTGTAAATGAAAAGAAATTCAACCAAGCCCCTGCAGTTTGAAAAACAGAGCATTTATTTGTGAAGGGCCGGTCCTTCAGCCGGGGCGCTTTCACTTTCATAGTGACCGTATTTCTTCCTCACTCAGAGCGTGTCAGAAGTACAAGAGGCGTATAGAAGCTACAGATCAAGCTGATTGATACAAAACGCTGATCATTCGGTTTAATAAGGAACATGTCAGATAATGTTTCAACACAGACTAACTGGAGGACTCGGTGATCTTCAGCAGACTGGAGGTGCTCTTCAGCCTAAAAGGTCAAACAGACAAACAAATCATTACATTCATTTAGTCCCAATTATATTTGAATTGACAAGTTGAACACATTTTTATATTTCATTTTTTTTTTTATTATTCTTAATATATCTGCAGAAACACATCCTCTATAAGATCAAGAAACATTAAATGTTAGATCAGGACCAAGTACCCTACAAGAAAGAAATCAGATCTTAAGCAGAGCTACATTTGTTGTTTTGTTGGAGGGCCAGACTGACACAAACAAAAACCAAGGTCAGACAGATATGGTGGTTGCATTGTGTGAACTTTTATAAACACAAGGAGAGATAAATCACAAAGCCAAAATCAGTGGGCAGCTTGACGTATATTGAGTACATTGTGAACTCTGAGGTCTGTGAAAAGAGGACTGTGGCAGCGGGGTGTGGTTCGGGCGCCGGCTGCTGGAGTGAAGGGAGTGGCTCGGCCGGAGGCCAGACAGCTGATCGGAATCAGGCAATCAGTGACTGAATAAAAGCATGTGGTAACCTGGGTCTGGTCGGTCTTGCAGTAGGCGGGATCCTGGAAGGTCGCCAAAGGACCTGTGAAGGTTCCCACACGGGCAACGCTTTGAGACCCGTGTTGTGTACTTGGTGTCGGTGCTAATAAACGCCTGTGTTCAACCCAAACCCTGCTCTTTCCGTACCTCTTTGAACCCTGTGCGAGCGGTGAGGCTCACAAGCATCTTCATAGAAACTAAAGGCTCAATATAAAAAAACTATAGTAAAGAACTTACATGTTTGTGATCCTATCCAGTCTGTCCTTGATGTCCCCCTGGATAAAGAAACAGAACAGACCAAACACATTGTTACTTGCAACAAATATTGAACTGAAGAGATTTACCGCATCAGCGTGGAATGGCCCAACTAAAGACAAGCCTGAGGGTCTCGGACTGCGGGGAGGGGCTTCGGGATACAGCTCCACTGCAGCATTATGAGTTTCTCTGGTTTTAAGATGTATAGGTTTGTGTTTGAGTCATATAAAATAATAAGAATAACAGTAGTCTAACTGACTGGTGATGAAGGCATGGATTACACTTCCCACATTTGTGAAACTAAGAAATGTTAGATATTTTGAATCTTTTAAATGTTTCTGAGGTGATGGATGCAGGATTGAAACATTTGGCATGTTTGTCTAAGCTGAGGTTTTGGTAAAAGAATGACAACTGGATTCAGCTTCATCTTCCTGAACTATAATAATTGTCTCTGTCTTATCAGTATTTAGCTGCAGGACATTTTGTTCCGGTTGTGGACGCCCTGAAGGAGGTTTAGCAGCTTAGATACACCCGAGTATCGACTGTGTACAAATGGGAACTGACGTCATGTCTACACCTATATTACCTATAGAGCCCTGCATGGAAATGCACCGGGATATATATGTGACCTTCTCCATCCCTACATCGCCAGTAGGTCACTCAGGTCCTCAGACCAGGGCCTACTGGCTGTCCCACGGTCTCGTCTAAAAACTAAAGGTGACCGTGCCTTTCAGGTGGTGCTCCAACACTGTGGAACTCTGTCCCTATAGACATCCGCTTTGCAGTCTCTGTAGAAGCTTTTAGAAAACTACTGAAGACCTACCTTTTTATATTGGCTTATTATTTGAAACGTGTGTGGTGTGTTCTGTTATTATGTTTGTTCCTTTCAGGACTCCAGGTTAGGGGTGGGCGATATTGAAAAATATGTTATCACGATATTTTCAAGCAGTATCACGATAGACGATATATATCACGATATTTTTTCATGTCGGTTATTATGGTTATTTTTCAAGTTACTTAACAGTACAAGCACCTACATAAGGAGCCCCTTGATGAAATGCCTGCCCTATGGTAGTTTGTTTTGGTGCAGTTGCTGCGGTAGATTGTGCATTCACACGCGGGGGACCTTGCACTCTTACAGTTTCTGCATGCTCTTTCTGGTGATTGCGTTTGAGGTGGTCTCGTAAGCCATCTGTCGCGTTGAAATTTCCTTTTTTGCACATTTTGCAAATTACATTTGTTTGCTCCGTGTTTGTTGTGTTATATCCAAAATATTTCCATACCACAGATGTAGAGTTATTTTTGGGGACTAAATCTAATTCTTCTACATCAGAATCTGACTCTCCGTCCATTATTGCTGTGTGTGCAGACTGCCAACAGTGTATTTTCCCTCGCTGCAAAGAAAGGGGGCGGGGACTTTGGGAGCGTGTCAAACAACTCGGACTGAACGAAAGCAGAGGTGCGCTGACATTGTGAAATCGATCGGGCTTGATATATGGTGAAATTAAAATCAGTAGGTGAGGCTGGGGGAGCGGGAGGGGAAGAGGCTCTCCGTCTGCTGTCATAGCCCCCTGCGCCGCGCACGGAGAGCCTCTTCCCCTCCCGCTATTTTTTTTCTTCAATTTTTTTATCACGATATCTCTGAAAAAGCATATCGTGGAGACCTAATATCGTCACGACGATATATATCGTCATATCGCCCACCCCTACTCCAGGTCTGTGTTATGTTTTTATGTTGGCCTTAAACATTTCTGCCTCACTATATTCATGTTTCTGTGGTCTTCATTTTAACTTTTGTTCTTTCTTGTGAAGCACTATGTGAATTATATTTCTGTGAAAGGTGCTATACGAAATAAACGTATTATTATTATTATTAAATATGGTGGCCAAGAGGGGGCATGTTAATGGAAAGAAAGGCACAAATGGACAAACTAACACTGTGAATAACACAATACAGTATAATGCAACCCAGTACTGAAATCTAATACATCATTAAGTTAATATTAGGGGTGTAACGGTTCACAAACATTTCGGTTCGGTACGTACCTCGGTTTTTAGGTCACGGTTCGGTACAGCAGAAAAAAATCACAAAACATAAAATATATATATATTTTTTTTTAATTATTATTAAACTGTGAATAATGTTTTCACTCAAATAAATACAAAATATAATAAAATAAACATTAAGGTGCAGCATTTCGATGAACTGAAATAATCTGTATTTGAACTTTACTGTACTAGTACTCACAAAACATAAACTATTAGTTTTGGGTTTTTAATTATTATTAAACTGTGAATATTCACTCAAATAAATACAAAATATAATAATATAAACATTAAGGTGCAGCATTTCGATGAACTGAAATAATCTGTATTTGAACTGTACTAGTACCTAAGCAGCCAGCTTGACATTAGGACTTGCTTGTCATTGTATTTTCATGTTGTTTAAAGAAAGATGAACTTTTCCACATTGCTTGCCGAAAGGGCAGATCTGCTGGCACTAGCAATGTCTCCTGCTGTGGAGAACACCCTCTCTAGGGACAGAGGAAGCAGATACAGCCAGGTAGCGCTTTGCTAACATGGCAACATAAGGATATTTGGCATTTGTAATAGCTTTGGCTCGGTCTGAACTTTTTGCGAGTGGTGGAGGCTTACATCCCCCGCACACGTCTCCGAACAATGGGAGACCGAGCCTTCTGCTCATTCGCCCCGCGCCTCTGGAACTCCCTCCCAGATCAGCTGAGATCTGCCCCTTCCACCGAGGTCTTCAAAACCGGCCTTAAGACCCTCTTCTTTCGGCAGGCCTTCCAATAGACTTTGAGCATGGTACACCTGGAGTACTGCCATTTGTATCGCTATCTCCGACTTTTATTTTTGTACTCTATTTTATTTTTTGATTTCTTATTATTATTACAATTATTTGTCTTTTATTATCTCAAAGCGTATCAGTATCCCTTGTTGTGAAGCACTTCGAGATTTGTCTTGGCAGATGAGAAGCGCTATATAAATTAAATATATTATTATTATTATTATTACATGCTAGCGGGAGTTGGGTTTGCACTTCAGTCTTTTTTCTTTTGGTACCGGTGATATTCACGTTCGTGAAGAGTTTATCGCCGGCCACTAGAGGGTAGGGATGCCAGCGATTATTCGATTATTCGCTACAGTCTCCATAATCGAATATTATTTTTAAAAATGTAATTTATATATATATATATATATATATATATATATATATATATATATTTTTTTTTTTCTGGCTTAGTTTCAACCAAAATATATATAAATATATATATGCTAATAATAGTAATAGTATTAATAATTGTAAATGGTCATTGGTCACACCACCAGTTTGTTTTACTGTAAACTTGAAGGAAGCCTGCGTGCAGAGCAGACTGCTGCTGCAGCACGCTACACACCGACCCCGCCCCCACCCCCCCTCTCCCTCACACGTGCGACTAAAGATGAACAAAGCGGCAGGTAAAAAGAGTTCCTCCTCATGGAACTACTTCGAACTTACAAGTCCAAAGGTCGGTCGAATAATCGATTATTATTCGCCAGGGCTGCCGAATAATCGATTTCGATCATGGTCAGTTTCTGGCAACCCTACTAGAGGGCAGCGTCACTGCCCGGATATGCCGTGCTTTGACCCGGTAGTGCCGGCTTGCATTTTAGTTCACATGTTGTTCATTCACTCCGCCTCGAGTTGAGACGTTCATCCACTCACTCATGTAAGACTGATTCCACTACTGTTTAGTGTGTCTTTAATATATATAATTGAATATATGTGTATTGGTCATGACATGCATGTATGTAATACTTTGTCAGCTTATCCTGCGGCATTGCTCTGTTTCAGGGTGTCGTCATCTTTGTCATTAAAGTACCAAGACTGACATTGAGGTGTGTGTTTCTTCATGACGACACCATGGTCATTGTTGGATGCCCTGTCCCCGGCTGCGAGTTCGAATCCCAAGATTTGTCTGAAGCACTCGTCATTGCTATATTGACGATTCATGGATTTAGCCACCAGCACACAGCGCCTGTCATGGCCGCGCCAGCCCAGGCCCCAGCCCCTCACGGCCCGAGACTCGATCGGCCCAAAGTTGATGTGGGCGTGTCGATAGAGGAATGGAACGTGTTCATCCGCCGTTGGGACGTATTCCACGTCGGCTCAGGCCCCCTTCCAGACGCCGCTTCCGGACCCTTGCCAGACCTAATCACCGTCATGCGTTCCCTAGCTGTCATCCCAGTCGCTACATGCGTCCTGCGCACCGAGCTACTTCAGTTCCGCCAGGAACGCGATGAGACATTCCATGCATTCGCTGCCAGAGTGCGGGGTAAAGCAGAGACATGCGCATATAATGCGGTATGCGAGTGTGGTAAGGACGTGGACTATACCGACCACATCATTCGTGATGTTCTGCTCAATGGCATTTATGACTCGGACATACGCCGCGAGACGCTGGGGACACCTGACGTCCTGGTTAAGCCAGTTAATGACGTAATTGCACTCGTCGAGAACAGAGAGATGGCCCGTAACGCTCTCCCGTCGTCCTCCCTATCAGCCATGTCGTCATTCCGGCGCCTGAAGACGACTCCACAGACGAGCCCCGCCCCGAGCCCTGCGGACGGAGCTAAACGTGCCTCGTGCCCGGAATGTAAGAGCGTCTTTAACGTCTTCATGGAGGGGCCTCGCGGGTGGAATCCTAAGCCTCACCAGGTGTGCATCGGCTGCTATAGGGCCCGCCGACGACAGAGGCATCAACAGCCGTCGTCCGACAGTCAACAGGCCGCCATGGGGTCGGAGCCGGTCTCCCAGGTCTCATCGGTGCAAGCCGGGGCCCGCCCTGGCCGACGTCACAGGAGCCATCGCCGACGCCGTGCCCCTACGTCGCACGGATGTGTCAACAGGCAAGCACCTATCAGACTCGAGCACCACATCTTCTCCAAGGGCGAATGGAGACGGGCCAGGCTGAGAGACCACCCCCGAGCATTAATCACCATCTCGATGGACATGCCAGTCGGGCTGAGGGATGGCACCGGCAACCGGAGCTCGGATATCCGCCGTCGCGGACACTGGCGCGCAGTCGGACCTTTGGTCGCTGGAGGTCGCGGGACGACCTGCAACCCGTCAGCCTCAGCCTGTCAGCCGCCAACCGCTCCTCTATATCCATCGAGGGGGGGTCCTTTGCTACGCTCTCGACAACCTGCAGCGGGGGGCGTGTCACATCCTGCCGTTCCATGGTATATGTGAGCAGCTCGGTCCGGGCCATGTACCTCTCCTACGAGTCGTTGCTCAACCTCGGCCTCTTGCCCGTGAACTTCCCATCGGACAACGTTGCAGGGGGGCACAAGGACAGGCGTAGCCCTTGTCCGTCAATGCGACGAGGTCAGCCAACGGCGGCTGCGTGGGGCCAGGTGACCCCCGGGACGCCCAGTGCACATGTCCTCAGCGCACGGTCCCCCCGACGCGCCCCGTAGCACTGCCGTTCCCTTGTAAGCCAGAGAACAATAACAGGATGAAAGATTGGCTACTCGGGAGATATGCCTCGTCAACGTTCAATACTTGCCCCCATCGAGCACTACCATGCATGGAGGGGCCACCTATCGAGATGCACGTGGACCCCGCAGCTACGCCTAGGGCATGTCACACCGCGGCTACAGTGCCTCTACACTGGCAGCGGAGGGTCCACGATGACCTACTGCGGGACGAAGCCCTTGGGGTCATTGAACATGTGCCATACGGCGAGCCTGTGACGTGGTGCCATCGTATGGTAGTCACTCGGAAGCACGACGGTTCCCCACGCAGGACCGTGGACCTCTCCCCCCTTAACAAGTTCTGCCAACGTGAGACCTTCGCCACTGAGTCCCCGTGCCACCTTGCACGCCGCGTCCCGAAGGGCACCTAGAAGACCGTCACGGACGCCTGGAACGGCTACCACAGTGTCCCCCTGCGTGAGTCGGATCGCCACCTCACTACCTTCATCACACCCTTCGGCCGTTGGCGCTTCACCAGGGCACCACAGGGTGTCCTGTCATCAGGGGATGGCTACAACCGTCGGTTTGATGCCGTCCTCTCGTACTATGAACGCAAGGAACGTTGCGTGGACGACACCATCCACTATGACACCAACCTGGAGCAACACTGGTGGAGGACCATCGACTTCCTGACGCTTGTCGGCCGGTCGGGAATCGTGTTGAACTCAGACAAGTTTCAGTTTGCGGAGAGGTGCGTCAATTTCGCTGGCTTCAGGGTGTCGGAATCTACCATCGAACCGCTCCCGAAATACTTGGACGCCACCCGGGACTTCCCCACCCCTGGCTCCACGACGGACATCAGGAGTTGGTTCGGCCTTGTCAACCAGGTGGCCAACTACGCCCAGTTGCGTGACACGATGGCTCCATTTAAGCCGTTCCTCAGCCCACGCTGTGTGTTCCTATGGTCCCCGTTCTGGAGGAGGCCTTCCAGGCGTCCAAGCAAGCCATAATGGAGGCCATCCGTGAGGGCGTGGAGATCTACAATATGCAGAAGCATACCTGCCTCCGCCCTGACTGGTCCATGCGTGGCATTGGCTACTTCCTGCTCCAGCAACATTGTCACTGTGCCTCGGGCATACTGCTGTCCAGGTGGAGGATCACCCTCGCGGGCTTGCGTTTCCTGTCCCCTGCGGAGCAGCACTATGCGGCCGTCGAGGGAGAGGCCCTAGCTGTGGCCTGTGGTCTGGAACAGACGCGGTACTTCACGCAGGGGTCCGACAACCTCGTCGTGGTCACCGACCATAAGCCGTTGGTGAAGATCTTTGGCGACCGTACGCTGGATGAGATCACAAACTCGCGTCTGTTTAGACTCAAGCAGCGCACCCTCCCATGGCGCATCTGCCTGGCAAGAGCAACTATGCTGCTGATGCCACGTCGAGGCATCCTTCCCCCTCGGGCTCAGCGAACGGCCTCTCATTGGGGCTGCCGAGCGGGCCCGACGCCGTGGAGTCAGCACTCATGGCCTTCATCCGCGACGACGCACGGGAGCTCGGAGCTGTCTCTTGGCCCCTCCTCGCACGGGCGAGGAGGCGAGCCACACTGAGGACTTCCTCCGCTTATGGCACGTCAAACACCGTGTGTCGTCCGTTAGCTTCCCGCAGTCGAATGGGAGGGCAGAAGTTGCGGTTAAGACCGCTAAGCGCCTCCTGATGTCCAACACTGGCCCGTCGGGCGGCCTTGATCAGGACCGCTTCCTGCGTGCTATGCTGCAGCTGCGAAACACGCCTGACCCCGACTGCAACCTCTCGCCAGCGCAGATCATCTTCGGCCGCCCCCTTCGTGGCTCGCTCTCCTTCGGGGCTCGCTCTCCTTCGCGAACCGCTTCGAGAAGTTCTCGAACCCGCACATCCACCTGCGATGGCGCGAGGCATGGACGGCGAAGGAGGACGCCCTTCGGACCCGTATGTCCCGTACCACCGAGTCCCTGGGGACTCGCTCAAGACCGCTCCGCCCATTGGCACTAGGCGAAAGGGTATTCCTCCAGAACCAGCAAGGCCCGAGCCCCACAAATGGGACAGGTCAGGGATCGGGGTGGAGTCGCCGGGCCACGACCAGTATCGGATCAGGGTTGACGGTTCGGGACGTTTGACACTGCGCAACCGGCGCTTCCTCCGTGCCTATACGCCGGCCACACCCTGCGCCCGTGAGCAGCCGGCTGCGCCCTTGCCGCCGCCCGCAGCTCTGGACCATCAGCCCCCACCTATCCACCCGGGCTGGGCGACACCCCAGGGGATTGCTCAGCGCTCGGCTGTTGGACCCCGCGACTCGGCTATGGGCGCTTCCCCACCGGCACCTGCTGGTGAGGCGTCCTCTGACCTCACCGTTCCTACGGGTGCCTTCCTGGGCGCACCGGTGCCGCAGTCGCTGCCGATGCTGCCCCAGCCTACTCGGCCAGGCCGCGTGAGGAGGCCGCCTGCACGTTACGAGCCCGAGTCCGGCAGCTGGATTTAGACCGTTAACCTATTCCGGCCCATAGTTTTCCGGTCTGGGGGGGATGAAGAGTTTATCGCCGGCCACTAGAGGGCAGCGTCACTGCTGTCGCTGCCCGGATATGCCGTGCTTTGACCAGATAGTGCCTAGCGGCCATTTTAGTTCACATGTTGTTCATTCACTCCGCCTCGAGTTGAGACGTTCATCCACTCACTCATGTAAGACTGTTTCCACTACTGTTTAGTGTGTCTTTAATATATGTAATTGAATATATGTGTATTGGTCATGACATGCATGTATGTAATACTTTGTCAGCTTATCCTGCGGCATTGCTCTGTTTCAGGGTGTCGTCATCTGTGTCATTAAAGTACCAAGACTGACATTGAGGAGTGTGTTTCTTCAGTTCGGGTGATGCCTTTTCAAATGAGTGTGCAAGTTTGATGTATTGCCAGCCGCATAACCAATTTGAACAATGCCGACAAACAGCTTTGGTTCAGTCCACCTGTCTTTGTCCGTCATCCTTGTACGTAACTGCGAAACCAAAATGTTCCCAAACCGGAGACTTCAATGATGCTGGAGGATTTTCGAGCTCAATTTTATCTGCGTTCGCCATTTCCTCAAATTACTGACTACATTTGAACGCATCCCTCTGACCAGCTCTCTAGTATGCCTCTCGTCCAATGAAATTACTTGGTCGCTCTATGACGTGTTGAGCCCAATGTGAGCAAATTACACTGAATGCTGCGACACAGCACCTGAAATTACTTCCAAAAAGTTGTTCACGTTCTCAATTTTTTACGTTTAACGTTATATTCGTTCGGTACACACGTGTACCGAACCGAAGGGCCCGTACCGAATAATTTCGGTACGGGTACCGTTACACCCCTAGTTAATATCTAAAGCCATTTAAAGAGTCGCAACAGAAATGTGTTTATACATAGTGACAGAGAGGAGGGTGTTTGTTCTGTCTCACCTTTGAAGCATCAGACATGGAGTTGGATGAGTAGTTAGATGCACATGGACAGGATGGACACTGCGGCGGGACACTTAACTGAGACATAGAGGCGAGAAAGCAGTGGTCAGTTTTAATTGTGCTTATTAAAGATTCATGGCTTAGTGCTGACTGCAAGATAATCACATGTAGTCACTGTGAGGGCTGCAGTCTGACTGAGCAAAGAGTTTTCCACTTCTAACTGATGTTACTGCAACTTAACAGCAACATTCCTAGCACACCAACATGAAGCTGAACTGACACTAGATTCTCATTTAGAGGGAAAGTTACATGACTTCGAGTTCATTTCTGACATTTAAAAAAAAAAAATGGCAGTATTACCAGAAAGCAGAGTCCTGCATCGGGTCGGGTACCCGCGGGTGACCCGCAAAAAAGGTGATTCGCGGGTGGTATTTTTTCAAACGCTTTTTTCCGGGTTCGGTTCTGGGTAAAACAAAGATGATGCGGGTCGGGTCGCGGGTGTTGCATAATAAATATATTAAAATAATAATAAATTAGTTTAATGTTTAAAATCCTCAGACCTCTCCCCCGTGGGACCGCGCATAATCATAACCTCTGCAGCGCATCAATCTGCTGCTGAGCGCGCCACATTCGAAATGGCTGAGGTGAAGTTCTCTAGCGGAGAATACAGAATTTTCATAACACTTCCTCAAGAGCGAAATCCAACGTCTGGGATGCTTTTGGTTCCTAGATGGAGAAAATAACCAACATCCCACGCTTTTTGAGACAAATATGCAACTGCGTGTGTTAATAATTGCACGTTTTCACTGCTCATATGCGGGTTCGGGTCGGGTTGCGGAACTAATTGGCAATATGTGCGGGTAGCGGGGTGGGTTCGGTATTGCACGTCGCGGGTGCGGGGCGGGTCTTGAAAATCAGACCCGTGCAGGACTCTGCCAGAAAGTGGACATATTTGTACTTGGTGGACTGATTTAGATGAATTTTGGTGCGATTTGGGAGATTCTCTGGATCATTTAGATTGGACAGTTTGCCTCTTTATTTGAAACAAAAATTGTCCACAGTAGAGGTAGGCCTACTCCTTTTCATCTTGTGCTCTCTATATCCAATATACACAACTTTATAATAAAATGCACACATTTACCTTTTTCTAAACACAGGTGACCCTAAGTTAAAAAAATATGAGGTTATCATGAGGTTGTTAACATCGCAATCTATCACTATCGTTTAGTGGTTTTGCAAAGAATTAACCACTCTCTATTTTTGCACCATTCTGCGTTGAAGTACCTTCTCTTTGCTCAAATAATCTAGCTGTCTCCTTTTTTTCGACAGTTAGCTGTACAGCTTTACCCGCCTCAATGTCCCGACAACAAACCTCCATGCAGTCGGAACCAGCCTGTTTCGGTTCAACGACGGCGGTGGCGGCGGTTTTGACAGTCTCTGTGGCCGCAGAGCTGCTGCTTTTGGGTTCATCTGGCTGCGCTGGTGAAGGTCCAGGCTCCGGAGGTGTGGATGTCAGGGATGTGACCTTCCAGTTGTTACATTTAAGTTTAGATTGACTGTATTTAGTTTTCTTCTGCGCTGGTTCTTCTGACATGTTTGCAAGTGTATATATTCTTTCTATCTGGTTAACGGCTGACACACACAGAACAACGTAACAAATAAAGTAAACAACGTAACAAATAAACAAATCTAAGCTTTTTTATTGGTTTTAATTTACATGGATACATTTGAATGGTGTGACAATGTCCTATTTGATTGGGTTAAAATGTACATATTCTTCCTGTTATGTCTGCCTGCTTTATTTTACCAAATGCAAAGTGACCTGCTCCATCGAAATCAGTCACATTGACCCGAAAACACATTTTGATTCCTAGCTTTCTGATGATATCAGGATTGTTGTTGTACTCCAAATATTAAGCAAAAATATGTCACATTATATAATGACTGTTACAGAGTCATCATTTTGAGAAAAAGGCCTTCAAAGTTTCCTCTTCTCTGGATCGATCTGATTGATTATTAGCGGAGCCAATGATCAAAATACGGAGGGAAGATATTTTCGTCGTTGGATTACTGGTCTGGGGGAAGCTCGCGAGTGTGTGTATACGTGTGTCTTTGTGTATTTTTGCGTTTGTGTTTGTTTTCCGGGGAAAAACCTCACGAGAAACACCGGCTGTTGTTGTGCCTGCTGTGACGTCAAGTTACTCCGTTCTCCCCTTGTAATTATCCCGAAGCTTCAAAGTTGTATTTATCATCTGAATTTGCCGAAACAAGTTTAATATTCTGAAAGCCAAGACTTTGTTTATTTGAAATCAGATAAAAACAAACTGGAACGGATCCTGCCGTGTTATCTATGATTACTATACGCCTTTACTTCATAATTTCAGCCGCAGGGAGGGGGAGCGGCGCTGCGGAAGAGCAGAGTGGCCAGTGAGAGGCGAGCTGTGGTCTTCCCTTTACAAGCTTAAAAAATGCGTGTAGCTAGTGAGATTGAATATATAACAATACAAAATATACACAGCTAGATCAGATCGCGTTTTAGATGCGACTTTAGAGTAGAGGGGAATTATTGAAACAGGATTTGTACAGTGTTCCGCGCCGCGTGTATACGTGTGTATTTTTGCGTTTGTGTGTATTGTGTTTGTTTCCCGGGGAAAACCGTCACGAGAAACACCGGCTGTTGTTCTGCCTGCTGTGACGTCAAGTTACTCCGTTCTCCACTTGTAATTATGCCGAAGCTTCAAAGTTGTATTTATCATCTGAATTTGCCGAAACAAGTTTAATATTCTGAAAGCCAAGACTTTGTTTAATTGAAATCAGATGAAAACAAACTGGAACGGATCCTGCCGTGTTGTCTATGATTACTAAACTCTTACATTCATAATTTCAGTGGCATCTGCCGCTGCGAAAATGTGGGGAGGGCTGAAAAAGCTTCCGGCGCCCTTGCTGTGAGCTCTGAGTGCTAAGAGCTAACGGCTGTGTTGTTTTTCTGGGGCGCTCATTGAAGATGACGTCACGGCTCCGCCTACACTGCGTTACTATAGTAACTACCCCAGTTCCTAAACTGTAATGGAAGCGCAGCATTAAAGTGAGCCGGGCCTAATAAGGCCTAACCAAACCGAGCGAGGCCTGCAGTGGAAACGCGCCATATGCTGGCAACTAGACTACTTCCTCAGATTAGCATGGATGTTACATCTTCACAATTGTAACGTGAAGATGCCCGATTAGATTAACACAATAGCAGAAACATGACATTCATAGGCTACCTTCTAAATCGAGATGGAATAAAAATAAAATGTCACAGCATGTACACTACCTGGATATTTTTCAGATCTACTTTAGTTTCCACTAACAGCAATCTGCTCATCACATTTTCCCAGCTCTCTCTGGATATCGTGATGACCTGTTCTTCACCCTGAAAGAACATGGAAAAGGTGGATGCAACAGTAATGTCGTATTACTTTGCCGTCTGTCCTGTAAAGGAAACATATACAACAAAGGGATGAATATGTAACAGAAATAGACCTGGTCTGTGTTCCTGTGTTGCTCCATGCGTTGCTCCAGCACACTGAGCCGGTCCAGCACACACACCACACTCCCTAGTTGAGCTTCCAGTGCGGACAGCCTCCCCTCTACTTCTGACGACTGAAAGACAAAGATAACATTACATTACATTTCATGTTGCATGTGTTCACACTCACCTAGAGGTCCTCACAACTTTAGGCTGTTTCAGTGTCAGTAATAAACACAACAAGGCTGCTGAACAAAGTCAGTGTACATGAGGTCATCATACTAACTGTTGCACAACATTCATTTGAATGGGCAGCATCATGTACAGTATATCATGTTGTATAATGTAACAACATATATGTCCCTCTGGGTGTGTTAGTACAATTAGCAAAAGACAAATGCGAATGTTTAATAGATATTTCTTTATTGAGTAAATCAAAATATACAGATAAACTCTATATATATTTTTTAGGGGATAAAAAGAAAGTTTCTATTTGCAAATGGCTGTTAACGCCTTCGACAAGCTCTAGCTAAGTCTTCACACTGCTTCAGCAAATGCTTACATCGAGGAGGTGATCGTCGTCCACACCCTGTCCTGCCAGCTCTCCCTCTCCAGGGGAAGTGGACGAGTGCACTTCATTATGAGAAATGTGAGTCACAATATGGGAGGAGAATGCTTCTGCATGGTGTGTGGGGGAAATGGAGCCATTTCTCATGTGATTCTCAACCACTGGCTTCTTGGACATCTGAAACACATCAAAACCCAATGGCATTCAACTAAAGAGAAATTCCCTTAAGTAAACTCCTAATCATCACAGCTTCCTCAGAAATATCAGCTTACTTAGCAGCAAGTATCAAATACTTCTATTTATAAGTGCATGTCACTAATATTAGTATATTAGAGGGTTTAAAGGTTGTGTTCAATGCAAGTTACCATCTCAAATGATATGGCTTCTTGGTACAAAAACACAATCTGAAGGGCATACTGTTTAAAGTTGTTTTGTATTAAGTCATCTTTTGCCTTAGGTATCTGTTTTCTAAAGAAAGCACGACTTTTTAAAGTGTGCTATTCAATCACACTGAATTGCACAGCTGTTTGTTTTATGGGTAAACCCGAAGTGGCCACCTTCCGGGTGGAGCGCTAAACTGTACTTCATCGCCTGACCACAGGAAGCTGGTGCTATGGAAGTCTGTGTCAATGCCCACATTTAAAGCAAAACCTACAAATGTGACAGCCCGGTATAAAAGGGTCTTGATGGGTCCTTTCTCCATGCATGGCAACGGTTCAGGGGATACATTTTGAATTAACTCAGTCATTTGAATTGTATTACGGCTTAAAGTTAGGGGTGTGGCCACGTTGAGTGACAGTTAGGTGCCATATCTCGAAGCCAACAATAATCAATAGTTTACAGTCCTTTGTATTTTTAGTGGAGATCTCAAGGTTCAAGGTTCTATTTGTCATACGAACATAGCTACAGTGTAGTTATGACGATGAAAATCTTAGGTCACAGGCTCCTCCAACAGTGCAACATAATAAAACAGATCAACATAAAAATATAGTGCAGGTAAATAGTAAATACAAAAATAAAAATAGTTTAAAAAGTGAAATAGTGCAATAAGAGTCTAAATGCAAGTGATTGGAATATGATATCTTTGCACTATGCTTACAGTGTCTGCATCAGTCAGGGTCGGGTGGGCTTCTCCTCTGTCTTCCTTGTGTGAGGGAGGACATCTGACTCTCTGCTGCAACTGGAAATGTGTAATGGGTCTCTACATTTGGAAGTCATGTTTTCTCATATTCAAACAGAATAACTCATTTGTTTTTGAAAAGGCCATTACATCACATGTCACTTGTTAGAAGCGTTTATCCAACACTGTGGACAATCGCCACAGGAGCAATTTGGGGTGAATCGTCTCAGGGACACAACGACATGCTGACTGCAGTGGGGTTTGAACCTTGATCCGAACACCAACGCACAACCCACTGCACCACACGCCTCCCATTCGTGAGTACTTTTAAGATTGGAATACTGCTCTGGAAGAATAAAGAGACCACTGCAGCAATATCAGTTTCTCTGGATTTACTATTTATAGGTTTCTGTTTGAGTAACATTTAAACAAATATAACTACTGACAACACGTATCTGTGTTGGAATGTAACAGACACGGGATTGGAATGGCTGCCGTACATGTAGAGAATGAGGTTTAAGACAAATGGGGAGGAGTCTCTTCATTTTTTCTTAAGAGCTGTATTAAGTACATTTAGCCTTTTGTGTTACACACTACTGCATCTGGTAAAAACAGAAGTTATCTGTGAGAGTAAAAAGTAGTAAGGTTCTGTACCTTCTTCAGGAGGTTGTGTTTCTGCAGGACCAAGTTAATGATGTCACAGATCACAGAGATCTTCCTCACAGAGAACCCCCACTGGAGAAACTGCTGCTTGGTCAGTATGGGCTTATAGTGGAAGATATCTCGCAGTACCTGAACACAAATCACACACCCTATAACAATTATGAGCGTGAAGTGAAAACGCCCTGTATAGGAGTGGGATCATGTTGGTCAATGTCCCTGAAAGGTAGAGGATGAATGTGAAATAAGAATTAAGAGCTTGCCAACGTAACGCTGCATCTGTGAAAACATGGCGCAGAGATTGTGGGTATGTACTACCTTATAAAGCGTGTCAGTGAATCGGAGGTCCGTTTTGCCAGTCAGCTCAAGTCCACCCTCCATCAGTTGGTTAGCAAAGGGTGGAGAGAAGGAGGTGAGGGTGAAGCTCACAATCGGTAGGAAAGCGGAGGGATCCCCTTTGGAAAGGCTCGTGGAGAACCAAAGAATGACATATTAGATGGTGAGAAAATGTGCGTATGAGGGAAGATAGAATCTGATATTTAATGTCCACTGCTCAAAGTAGTTGTGATGGCTCATAACAGTCAGTGCTTAGATCAAGATCACACGCAGGAGGGATAATGCAGAGAGGCAATCACACCTGCAGAAACCAAACCTGAGCATGAATGGTTATGTAATGATTCTCTCCAGTGCCAACCCTGCAGTACACAACAGTGAGTCAATTTACTTACACATATCTGCATTTGTTTATGTTACATTTAAAATTAATCTTGTGTGTATTTCATAATAGATACGGATTGCTGGAGGTGTATATAATTGTGTATCAAACATCCACAGCGTTCACATCTCAAACGATGTGCTGTGTTTGATTTGGTGCTAAGGGTCCGTGCTGTTTCTACAAGAGCAAAATGCTGCAGACAAACAATTCAAAAGTAACTACAGTTGGATGCTGGCCAAAAAACACACAATGACATTATGATGAGACAGCAAGAAAAAAAGCTTTTGTAGAAAAGTCGAACGAGGAGTGTAATATTAGCGTACCATATGCCAGCAGCAGGGTGGGGGCCTAGGGTCCCATGTTCCTGCTGTTGGCTGTGTAATAAACATGCTCCCTATCATTTATGGAATTATTTTAGACAACCCTATAGATAACTTTTCAGTCAATAATATTGTTATTCTATGTACATTGTATACCCATAAATCCAAATGTATTAAAGCAAACCCTAAATGTGATGTAGTTCACAATGACTTTCTTTTTAATGAAAAACAAAAATTCAATTAAACTGTTCAGCATGATTGAAAAATACGGTTTATGTAAAGTGCACTAGCCCCTTGTTGTATGTACTTAAATGTATTACTTTGGTGTCTTCTGTATGCACCAGAAAAGTGTTCGTTGAAGACTCCCAAAGCCATGTTGTTGGTACATGCCTTTTCCAATAAAGAGCTTTAAAATAAGAAAGATAACCCCTGCTCACTGACTGCTGCTGGAGACATGCTGACGTTAGCGTTGTGATCTTAAACTAGCTTCGTTTAATACAACCTTGTGATGAGACGTCAACGTTACAGTATGACGGTTTTAAAGGTTTCTGTTAGACTGGTGTGAGTTGTATTGTTACCCATTATAGTCCACATGTCCTGGGTACTTTATCGTCCGCAGGAGAGTTTCCAGTTTACGAAGACAAGCATTGACATCTCCATTCGACAGCATCTTGCCTGCGAGAGAAAGAGAAATGTTAAACTAGAAGTCTACACACAGTAGACGACATACAACTGCTAAATACTTAGCATAACATTTCAAATGTTTTTCTTCATGTACAAACGAATACAGTAATTAAAAGGTTTCTGTAACCTACCACTCGTTAGTTTGTTTTGCCGGGGTGATCCCCCGCACCCAATGCGATTGGCTGTTGCGCGGCAAGTCTTTACCATAGGTCTTTACACGTACTGTAACGCGTTGACGTCATTGACGTAACCTGTACGCACACAGCTTCTGATTTTTATTTTTAGTTTATCAGTTTGTCAATCGGCTGCATCTCACTCGGTTGATGGAATCCTTGCGTCCCTCACTTGCGTCGTTTCCATAGACTTGTTTGATATAACTGAGGAGTGAGTCGGAGTCCTGTGAGTTTCATGTGTTTTCTTCACTCTGCTCTCATGTCAAGAACTTTATATATACAGTCTATGGTCAAGAAGCAACAGATCAGTGCATGCACTGTATCGTCCAATCAGTGAGCGATATACAGTATTGAAGTGAGACGCAGCCCATGAGTCACTTCAACAGACTGTATCCATATCTATTATGGCTCTGCTGTGGGCTTACGAGAGGCAGAGCTCGTCCCTGTCTCACTTCTCATCGCTACCCGTAGTTGCAGCGGAGCTCGGCAAATTTGCTGATTTTGACTATAACAACTAACAAGCGATTGGAATCATACATAAATCACAATTTACAAAACAGATCAGTGGAGACATTTTATTATTATTACTATTTAGTTTTTCTTTAGTTGTTTTTACGTTACATTGGAGTTATGACTGACCTGACTGCACGTCGCTGTTAAGGTTAGGATAAGTCTCCAGGAAATACATGTAAGTCAATGTAATGTCCCCTGAAGTGATGTATACATGGTATATGTGTGTTGAGAGAGAGAGAGAGAGAGAGAGAGGAGAGAGAGAGAGAGAGAGAGAAGAGAGAGAGAGAGAGAGAGAGAGAGAGAGAGAGGAGGAGAGAGAGAGAGAGATAGAGAGAGAGAGAGATAGAGAGAGAGAGAGGGAGAGTGCGGGCGGAGGTGACAGGAGCAGATGATACACCGATAAAGGTTCCTGAACCCAAGGAGCTACTGCTCTGTTGTATTTGTTCTTGTTTAAATGACATGACATCTCGATACGTTTGATGTAAAGGACAACACATTTACAGCTGTACTTGTGTGCAGGTCGGGTTTTCACAGGAATAACTAAACTCAGGTAGGTTGTCCATGGTTACGCCGCTGTATCGTACTCATCCTGAAATACTGCACCATTCCTATTAAAGAAATAAAACCAATTTCCTCTATCAGGGCAGCAAAATCAATCAGTTTGTATCGACACTGTCTTCGTGAACTTAAACTAGCTCGGTAAGCTAACTCGGGGATTTGTATGAACACATCGCTAGTGAAAGCCAATTCAGCCAATAGCGTTCCATTGTGAATGCTGTTGTGATACATTTGACCAACGATAAAGAGAGGAAGGCGGGACTTCAGGTCAAACTACCTTGCTTGCTCGAACTTCCAACGTTGATGTTTACAACAGTGATGGATTTGTTTATGCAACACAGCTGACGGTAGGCAGGCTGAGAGGGAGAGGAGCAGCGAGCATTACGGCCGTGTCTATTCCCACACACACTTAAACACTAGACTAACCTGTGAAGCTTCATTTGAAGTGTATCAGTCCTTACTATAATGTCAGCTGTATGCATACTAAACGTAATGTATTGGTACAATCTTGAGAACAGTAATTGCATTTTCCAGTGTTGTGATACACTGTGCAATTTAGTTTAATACAAGAGACTTAGGATCATAAACTTGTATCACTGCCACAGGTCATGTGTTACTCATTGGCTACCTAAAAAGTCAGTAACATAATGTGAACTACAAATGTAACAATTAGACCTTTTATCTGTCATTATATTTACTTGTTTTTTTGAAAATCCATAAGTAGTTTAGTACAAGATGAGTCCCACCCTCTGCACACAGAGCGTAGTGTAGTGTAGAACAAAGCGGTATGAAAACAGCTGTATTCCAGCAGCTATCGCACAAATAAACAAGTCACACAGATGCCTATTTATTAATGAATTACTTAATTGCGAAAGCCCACGTGTGTTCTAGTGGTTTTTAGATGTGATGGAGCAGGGTGTGCTTTTATTAGAAAAGTGTCCGTTGTCTGTGTTGTTTTAGAATGTGTGTCAGGATGGATGCCTTGTCTTTTTATCTGCAAATCAAATCGACCTACATGTAGAAATAAATGTATTTAGTTGATGCACAATACATAAATGTGATTGTAAATATGACCAGATTAGTGCATGTGTAGCTGCTGCTGTATACTATGTGATTTTGAGCAGTCCCTCCCCTGTGACAGAAAAGAGAAGTGAGCAGGCACATGCTGCTTCTCAATACTGCGCACATCGCTCAGCTGTAATAAAGAATCATGTTACTGATCATCATACCGTGTTGCTGTGCTGCGTGCAGATGGGCCAGGCACTGTGGAGGCTGCCTCCCAGACAACAGCAGCAGCTTCAGGAAGAGCTCGCAGACCGACTGGCCGACCAGGAAGCAGGACAAGAGCAAGGTAATCTGAACCTCTGCTGCATTAATGTGACTGAGAAATGTGCATGTTTCTGATTTATAAGCTTCCTGCTTCCAGTCATTTTACAAATGAACATTTAAAGCAATACAAGCACAGCAAGCAGCAACTGAAATCAGTCTACCTGAACATAACCAACCAAGCAGCTTCCTTTTGAGTTTGGGGTAGCATTATGTCTCTGATGTGACTCAGGTGACGGTAATATTAAAACGTTTGACTTTTTCATCCAAACTGTCGGTGTGTTCCTTGGTGACTGCACAGGACTTTGCAGAATACTAAGAATCAGTGATTCAAAGATCCTGGCAATAAGAATAACGACATTGTTTAAAATTGATGTTTTTAAAAGGAGAGAGAAATAAATTCAACCCAAAACTGCAGTTTATATATATTTATATATATATATATATATATATATACTGCATGTTAAATGATCACTCTATAATCCCAATAACACGTGGTTTAATCAGTAGTTTTGTTACGTCCACTTCACTTACTCGTTTTATTTTCTATTTCCAGCATTTCAATAATTCCCTTGTTTTCGTGTCGTACATCTGAGCTGTGTTTCTGCTCTGATCACGTTGTCTCGTTATTTAGCTCCCACCTTAACCGTTCTCCTTATTCTCAAAGTGAGCTCCTTGTTGTTACTCTGAGGAAGCCACAATGACTCGAGCAGTAGAGGGAAGCACAACTTGAGATGAAACTTGATTTGAAATGTTATCCAGCTGATCTTTTTATGAGCACTTTATTCATACATATACAGAATAATATGTGTGCAAACTTTCAGGTTTATACAATATACAACAACAAAATACTGCACATGGAAAATTAAAACACCAGTAAAACCATAACTTCTGAAAATGGTTTAAACAAAACTCTAAGAATAAATATGAGCCAAGGATAATAAAGAAGGTATAGGTCTTGTGAGTGTATAAGTGTGTCATGCCACCCTTTAACCACAGGTCGTGCTGGCATATTCTCCCACTTCAAGTATGACAGTGAATCATCTGTTGTGTTAGGGAGAGATGGAGGTCCCCAGAGAATAGCTCCTCAGCAGTGTTATGGCCCTGACATCTACCATCTGCTGAGAACACGCATTGGAGGTATGAACACACACACACACACACACACACACACACACACACACACACACACACACACACACACACACACACACACACACACACACACACACACACACACACACACACACACACACACACACACACACACACACACACACACACACACACACACACACACACCACACACACACACACACACACACACACACACACACACCACACATCCACACACACTAAAGTGACTTGATTTTAAAATGTATCCAAATGTAAATGTAGTTAACAGCACAAGCTCCAAAGTCCCTGACGCTGGTGAGGAAGTGGCCCCTCCCTTCACGGCCCCCTATAAAGCCACTGTCCAATGATGATTGATATGATAGCATACAGCAAAACAACATGGTTATTGTTCAAATCATCAGGCTTTTTGCTGCCTTCATTTTATTGAATTGTGTTGAGTGTTCTTCCTCAGCAGCTAGTGCAAACGATTAGGCTTGACAAACTGTTAAAAGAACATGAGCCTTATGGAACGCACGTTTATCTAGTTACTCCTAATCTGTGAGTATGACATGAAACACCAAGACGACACGATGCGTCACCTGCCATGTATGCAGTGTGTCCGTCCACAATTTAAATATGAAGTGTGTGAGAGAGCTGTCTATCTGTGCAGTGTGCTCCTCAGAGCTGCCTCTCTCCTTGTTGTCAGGTCTTCAAATAACAACCATCCTTTTCTCTAGAAAATGTAAGTCACTGAGTCACATGGTTGTAGATGTCTTCTGTCACCTAAGTGCATTTTTCACTATTTTCTACACTGAAACAAACGGGGAGTAAGATTTACTTAGGAAAATCGAGGTAACAAATTGCACTCAGAAAACCTAAGAACATTTAACAACGTATATTTCAAGTAACTTCTACTTACAGTAAAGACGTCTTTGTTAATAAAAGTAAACTTTACTGTCACACTCAGTTTTTGTAAGTACATTTGACTTACTATTGTATAGTAGATTTGACTTAAAGGTGGGGTAGGTAATTTTGGAGAAACCAGCTCGAGGGCGCTAGAATTTGAAAATACACAGCCGGAACAAATCTGCCACTTCCTCATAGAGCCAGTGGCGTAGCGGAGACCCCGCCCCCACTGTAGGCTATCCTCTTAGATTTCGTAACGCGGGAACAGGGCGCAGAGGGCGGGGCCCCCCCTCCCTGCTATGTTGCCACGTCATGTGTACGCTGCCTGTAGTAGTACAACAGTGTATCATTATACGGGAAGCATTGCTCATATAAATAACGTTCATTAGTTGCGTTGCCGGTAAACATGAAAAATGAAGCGCCACTACCCAAGCGGTGCTCAGAAAAGCAACATGAGAGCGAAAGCCAAACAGGAGAGGGCAAAACTACCTAAAATAACGTCATTGTTCTGGCAGGCAGCAAAGGTAGACGTAGACTCTAACGTTACTGCAGATAGACCGCTAGCAAACCCCACCGGCCGTCAGCTCCGAGTCCAGGCAGACAGCCCAGCAGCCCCGTTACAGCCGAGCCAGCTAGTCGTGCCTCGCGCTTCGAGACAGGTTAGACATTAGAATAATAGAAAGTTTTATTCGCCATAACCAGTAAGAGTATGCTACAGGTTACATTGGAATTGGAATCTAATCCATTCCTTTTTGCAGGTCAGCAAGAAGTCAGCTGTGCCCCCTCCGAGGCCAGTTCAGACATAGCCAAGGCTGCCCAGCCAGCTAGCCGTGCCCCCACAGACCCCAGCAGCCCCGTTACAGCCGAGCCAGCTAGTCGTGCCTCACGCTTCGAGACAGGTTAGAATAATAGAAAGTTTTATTCGCCAATCGCCATAAACAGTACGAGTCAGTATGCTACAGGTTACATTGGAATTGGAATCTAATCCATTCCTTTTTGCAGGTCAGCAAGAAGTCAGCTGTGCCCCCTCCGAGGCCAGTTCAGACATAGCCAAGGTTGCCCAGCCAGCTAGCCGTGCCCCGACAGTGACAGCAGCTCCCACCCACCCCAGGGACACGTTGGCCAGTGAAAACTATGTGACTGAATAGCCTACTGATAGGGGGAAATTCCCTGTAGATTTAGAAGACGATGATGTTAAACGGTACATTCTGAATAACGGGCCATGCAAGCCTGAAGGGCCATTCAAAAGGGATGGGAAGGGAAGGTGCTTTTCAAAAGAGTTCTATAACAAAACATCCACAATTAGATGTAGAATTCCGCGCAAGTGGCTGTGTTACTCGCCATCTATGGACCGGGTGTACTGTGAGCAGTGCTGGCTGTTCGGTGACGGACCGTCTGCCCATCACCTCCACCATGCGTGGAGAATAGGAATAAATGATTGGCAGGGTCTCTCTAAAAAGATTAAGGAACACGAATTCTCTCGCTCTCATTTGGCAGCATGTGTCGTGTATGATACGTGGAAAAATAATCTGACCGTTGACGCGCAAATATCATCTGAGTTTAAGAGAGAGGTGGGGTTTTGGACCGACGTCCTAACCAGAATAACTGATGTTACACTAACACTGGCCTCTCGCAACTCTGCTTTCCGGGGTCACAGAGAGAAAATAGGTGATATAGATAATGGTAATTTCTTATCTACCATAGAACTTATGGCGCGTTATGATCCAGTTCTGCAAAGGCTTATTGAAAGCAAAAAGAAGGTGCACTACCTAAGTCCTCAAACTCAAAACGAAATAATTTCATTCCTATCGAAAAAAGTGCAGGACACAATCATTACAGACATACAGAATTCTATTCGATTATAATGGATACTACCCAGGACATTTCAAAAGTAGACCAACTGAGTCAAGTGTTCAGATATGTTACTATAGCAAATGATGAAAATGGAAACCCTACGGAGGTGAAAATAAACGAAAGTTTGTTGGGCTTCCATGCAGTCACAGACCAAACTGCTGCAGGTCTAGAGAGAGAAATTCTCGAATCGATGGAGAGAAAGGGGATACTACTTGGGAAGTGCCGCGGACAAGGATATGACGGGGCTAGCAATATGAGTGGCGTCTACTCCGGTGTACAAAAACGCATAAGGGATAAAGAGTCCAACGCAGTGTACATTCATTGTGCTGAGCACAATTTAAACCTTGTACTCAATGACGCATGCCAAAACATACCTGAGATAAAAGACTTCTACGACACTGTTGAAAGGCTATATGTATTCTTTAGTGGAAGCATCAAACGATGGGAGCTTTTGGAAACACACCTCTCAGTGCCCAAGGCTGGCCAGCCTACACTGAAGAGACTATGCCCGACACGATGGGCATCAAGACAAGACGCCGTCCAATCATTGCGGTTCCGTTATGCTGACATAATGCAAGCGCTAACTAAGATAGACTTGCTCTCCAAAAAAAGCGAGGAACGTGCCGAGGCGGCTGGCTTGAAAAAGGCCATGAGAGCTTTGAGTTTGTTGTAATGACCTTGTGTAATTTAAACACATAATCGTAGTATTAGTTACGAGAGCAAAAAGTAAATGATTGTTTTCATCAGTGTAGAAGATTTTTGATCAACAACAAACTAAAGCAGGCAAACTTAAAGGTATATATTCGTAAAAATGTTTCCACCATGGTCTTCAGATCATTTTAAGGTTTGGCAAATTAACTTGACTCATCCACCAGCAAAGTATGACTGTGACTGTGACGTGGGACATATGGAGAGCAGCTACTAAGTTGGGAGGAAGGCTTAAAACTATATTTTTGTAGTTGTACAAATGTTGTGTCACAATGAGATTACATTATAAACTAAACGTTTGTTTTCTTATGTCTGCTTAACTCCTTATTTTCCTTGCTGACTGCAGGTAAGGAACGGCATGGTTGTATAGACTTGGAGATGTTGCCCCCTGAATTAGGCATCACCATACTTTCATACCTGAATGCTACTGATCTGTGCCTGGCTGGCTGTGTGTGGCAGGACCTCGGAAATGACGAATACCTGTGGCAGGGGTAAGGAGGCTCTTTGTGTGGATGAAGTTGTGAGGGGGTGATTTTAATGAGGTTCATAAAAAATGCTTCTATGTGACCAGAAATCCTTCTGAGCCAACACATCCTCACATCCTCACTCCTATGTTGACGTTATGTCAAGTCCCCTGTGTCGGCTTTTTCCAACGCAAGGGGGCGGGCCCTTAGCGTACATTTTCAACTTTCCGGGATGTCCATAGGCTTCTATATAGCTCCCTAAACGTATGTTGTAGACAAATTGAGATCGCGAGCGAATGCTAGCCGCAGATCCATTCTCACAGCGTTTATCAACCTTTTTCTTACTCAATATTAAGCCACACTTATTGTTTTTACTTCTTTATTTTAATTGAATAATGTAGGACTTTTGTTGCCGTCAGTTCTGCGGCGGGATTTGACGCTCATGGAAGCACGGCATTCGTTTGTGTCGACTGCCCTTAAAGGCAATGTGAGCGTCCATTCTCATTGGATAACGGAGAATTGTACACCCGGAAGTAAGTATTCCTCTTACTGTCGATTGATTTTACAGTGATATCTGCACTACTCATCGACTAAAAAACACCAGATTATCCTTGTTAATTACACAACATTGATTGGCTTAAATTGTGTGCAATGCTTTTGTATTTTTCCCCTTCGATTCGGAGAAACAAATATTTATTCTGAGTAAAGGATGGCAGAAGACACTACACTACCCAGAATCCCCAGCTATCGTTTGGACTGCAGTCGTTTGGACCTGCAGTTCGCAATTCAAAGTGTTCAAGTGTCCAAAAATGTCACACAGAAAGTAAACATCTGCCATAAACTGTCCATCTAACATGCGCTCCAAGAGGTTTGTAGCTCGTCTGTGCTTACTCGTGCGAAGGAAAGACACAATCTCCTGGCAGAGTTCACAGAAACATCGTTATGGACGAGTAAGTCTGTGTGTTCAGCAAACGTGTCAGCAAGCAGCTGACGGAACAGGCGGTGTTGTAGGCTGGAGGTTGAGCGAATGAAATTCACAATGTTCATGACAGTGTCCATGGTGTTTTTGAAATCACCACTGAGCTTTGCACACAGCCCAGATTGATGAATAATACAGTGTAAATACTGCATGTGTGGGGCTATGGCAGATAGACGCACCACCAGCCCCTGCACTCTGCCGATCATAGCTGGAGCGCCATCAGTGACCAACAGGCACACTTTGTTTAAATCCAGTTGACGTTCGTTAAAAAACGAGACTATCTTTTAAAGATAACCTCACCTGTAGTGTGTCCGTCCAACGGAATAAGCCCCAGAAGTTCTTCCCTAAAGCAAACTCCATCGAAAAACCTCACATAGATGCACAGCTGGGCCATGTCAGTACAGTCAGTTGATTCGTCCACAGCGATTGATATAAACTCTGCTTTTCGAAGGTTTTCCAAAAGCTTCCCCGACACATCCTTTGCAAGTAGTTCCACTCTGCAAAGTGTTGTTGTGTCTGAGAGAGGTACTTTTTTAATGGCTGAAGTGACGCTGTCTTTGACTTTTTGGTCAATAACCACTTCATCGATGACAGCAAGCATGCACTCTTTAACGGTCTCCGCGTCGGTAAAGGGCCTCTTCTGTCTAGCTCGTGTCCAGGCTCCTCGCAGGGATGCTATCGTAGCTCTCTCTTGTTCTGTGCAAAAGTGACTAAAAGCCACTTGACTCCGTTCAAATGATGCTAGCAGTCCCTGTACTTTCCTTCTCCGTTCCTCTGAGCCCACGGGAAAACTGGCAGACAACCAGCTGTGATTTGAGTTGTAGTGTCGCGTTACGTTGTATTCTTTCATCACGGATATACTTTTGTTGCACAATAAACACACTGGTTTATTACTTGTTGCGGCTGGCAAAGTAAATACATATTAGTCAGTCCATTCATTCTGGAATTGGCGATTTTCCGAATCAACTTTACGCTTCCTGGTCTTGGAGAGAGACATCTTGAAGCTGTTACTCGCTGGCCCGCGAACCTAGTGTGTAACGTGAGTTTGACTGAGCCAATGACAAGTGCGGACACAGTGCATTTTTTTTAATGAGCAGAGCGCGGCAGGCAAAATAACGGATTCAAAATAATGGACATCCCGGAAAGTTGAAAATGTACGCTAAGGGCCCCCCCCCCTTGCGTTGGAAAAAGCCGACACAGGGGACTTGACATAACATCAACATAGGCCGACCTGGGAGTGAGGATGTGTTGTCTGAGCAGTACACAGCTTGTTCAGTCTGCTGATGATGAGTGCGTGTGTGTGTGTGTGTGTGTGTGTGTGTGTGTGTGTGTGTGTGTGTGTGTGTGTGTGTGTGTGTGTGTGTGTGTGTGTGTGTGTGTGTGTGTGTGTGTGTGTGTGTGTGTGTGTGTGTGTGTGTGTGTGTGTGTGTGTGTGTTTATGTGGTTCCATTAGGCTGTGTAAGTCCACATGGGGACACTGCTCCATCTACAACAGAAGACTTCCTGCTGGATTTTCATACAGGAGACTTTACCTCCAGCTGGATGAGGGCTGCCTGACATTCAATGCTAACGCTCAGGAGGTATCACTTGCTCACTTGAACGTCCAGTACCTCTTTCTACACTGTTGGGTCGCTTTACTCGAAGTCAATGGTTTTGTTCAATGGGTGTTACTGTACGTGCCTAAAATAAGGTCTGTGGATAACACAAGCTTAATGTTTGTTTATTGTTTTGTTTAATGACATAGAGACCAAGTGCTACCGAGGTGTCCCTGAGCAAGGCACCGTTCCCTACACTGCTCCCCGGGCGCCGTACATAATGGCAGCCCACTGCTCCTAACACTAGGATGGGTCAAATGCAGAGAAACCGTTTCGTTACATAGTACCTGTACTACGTAATGACAATAAGTTCAATCTTCAATCTTCAATAAATATATATCTGTATTAAAAATGATAGGCACTAACAAGGTGCTAAATAACATTACTAAATCTAATCAGGTCAAATATGAGCTTTGCTTAGCGGTGGTGTGACGTAGTTAGTGCTGTTCATATGTGTTATAACTAGCATCAATATTTGCTTTCCACAAAGCTTGTTCTGTGTAATTATCAAAGAACCTAACCTATTATGAACCAGAACATGTTGAGTGCCCCAAAGTTTAATGTTAGAAATGTACAGTAGGGGTCCCCTAACACATACTGTACTGTAGAAACTGCCGGATGCTAACTTGCATATGTTGGGCAATTTCCAAATGTGCATAAGTTGCGTTAATTAGCATTCATTAGCATGCAGACAATAGCTGAAAAATGGCATCGCCGATATGCATCATTTTCGACTGGTTTTGGGGGTAATTGCGTATGCTGAATCCATTGCCGATATTTATAGGATCAAACATAGCAGTTTTAACCAGAAAAAGGCCACATTTATACCACATTTTGGGTCCATTTTAGGGTTTCAGGGGACTAAAAACTGCAATTTGTTAACCTATAAATGTCAGAAATTGATTCAGCATCCTCAATAACCCCCAAAATGATGCTATTGTCCAAATTAGCCAAGCCAATTGTCTGCATATGCCAAGGAATGCAACTTATGCTAATTCGTCTCTGTGGGCCCAGCAATGGGCCCAGCAATGGGCCCAGCGTCCTCAATAACCCCCAAAACCAATCCAAAGCTGTCTAAACCTGTCATCAACTATTGATGCAAATTCATCTAATTTCTGCTAATTTTGCAAATTGTCCAACATGTGCAACTTCCAGCAGTTTCTATGTGCTGGGGACCCTACTGTACATTTCTAACATTAAACTTTGGGGTACTCAACATGTCCTGCTTCTCAAAAGGACTTGATGAGCTGGCAACTGGACTACAATGCTAACTTGAGGATTATCCCTGTGTGTGTGTGTGTGTGTGTGTGTGTGTGTGTGTGTGTGTGTGTGTGTGTGTGTGTGTGTGTGTGTGTGTGTATGTGTGTGCGTGTGTGCGTGTGTGTGTGTGTGTGTGTGTGTGTGTGTGTGTGTGTGTGTGTGTGTGTGTGTGTGTGTGTGTGTGTGTGTGTGTGTGTGTGTGTGTGTGTGTGTGTGTGTGTGTGTGTGTGTGTGTGTGTGTGTGTGTGTGTGTGTGTGTGTGTGTGTGTGTGTGTGTGTGTGTGTGTGTGTGTGTGTGTGTGTGTGTGTGTGTGTGTGTGTGTGTGTGTGTGTGTGTGTCGGGTCTTCGTTCTTTCCTGTTCCAAGGTATCCTGGTGGCTCATCCCAAAGAGCTGGCTAAGTTCATCTTCTACACCAGACGGCTCAACTGGAAGATGCTGAGGGTTTATCTGGATGACAGGTAACAAGAACAGAGGGAGCACCCAGAAACATGTTACCATATGAAACTGTGGAAAGGTGTTTGGGAGTCCACGGTCTACGTATAGTCATATTGTGAACCAGGGAATGATGAGTACCCCAAAGTTTAATGTTAGAAATGTAAAGTAAGAATAGAAACTGCTGGATGCTAACTTGCATATGTTGGGCAATTTGCACAATTACCATACATTACGTTAATTATCATACATTTCCATTATAGCGGACAATAGTTGATGAAAATGGCTTGGCCGATTTGGACAGTTTTGGATTGGTTTTGGGGGTTATTGAGGTTGCTGGGTCCATTTCTTGGTAAACATTTGGCCACTTTCTGGTTAAAACTGTCATTTTTAATCCTGTCAACGATCGTAAATGGATTCAGCATCCCCACTAACGGCCAACAACACTCCAAAATTCTTCAAATCGGCCAAGCCATTTTCATTAAGTATTGCCCACTTAGGCTATAACGCCATTAATTTCCCAACATATGCTAGTTAGCATCCTGCATTTCTATCTGCTGGGGATCCCTATACATTTCTATCATAACACTGATATTGCTGCATGTAAAAATGAATACATATTGCTTCTATCATGCCTTTCAGTCTGTGTGTCTTTGTGTGCGCAGGCGGGATGTTCTGGACGAGTTGGTGACGCTCCATAACTTCAGTAACCAGTTTCTCCCCAACGCTCTGAGGGAGTTTTTCCGACACATCCACGCTCCCGAGGAGAGGGGAGAGTATCTGGAGACCCTCATCACCAAGTTCAGCCACAGATTCTGTACCTGCAACGCCGGCCTGGTCCGAGATCTGGGCCTTAGTCCTGGTTAGTACACGCATAGCATGGCACACACACTGGTGTAGAAGATGAACTCTTTGGGATGATCCACCAGGATACCTTTAAACATGAAATAACTAATACCCTACACACACACACACACACACACACACACACACACACACACACACACACACACACACACACACACACACACACACACACACACCACACACACACACACACACACACACACACACACACACACACACACACACACTGCAGAAGGTTGATTTGAATGGCGATACAACATCTTTAATGGACACATTATTTGTGGATTAATTTCAACATGTAACCACGATTTTTGCTGAAGGGGACACTTAACATTTTAAAGTTAAAACAATTATTTGGTTATGGTTATATCTTATACTGAAGTTAATGAACATGATGTCATTTTTTAGATGAAAGATGTTCTATCCTGGAATGTCTTGTTCCAGGCTCACAGACACACAGACGGGGTGCATCAGTGGAAACTGCTGTGAACACTCATTTCCTCACAGTCGTGTACATTGTATTCTTTACCTGAAGGTGGCGCTAGATGCATGCAAATGGCTTGTCCCAAATGAAGTGAATAAAACCATAAATACATTCAGTACATTCTGAGGTAGAGAGAATATATTTTATTATTCCCAATGATCAGGTCAACATTTAGATTTGACGGTGTATGGATTTGATTTGTTTTATTTTGAAGCTACCACACTTCTGACCAATCGGCTCACCCACAATATGAGGGTGAACCGTGAAGGTTTTATTGAAGCTGGCTTCAGTAGCTCAATGGACTGCACTTACCAACGGAGGGCTTTGTTAGTGTCAGCCGGGCGTACAGTCTCTGTTGCTGGTGGCTCCTTGGACACGCTCATGTGATTAGCAGGATTAGTGTCATGGCTTGAGCCCGGCTAGAGATGGATGGCTGCCGCTCATTGCACCCTTTGGAAAGGATTGGCCACAGCAGAGGCTAACCGTTTATTAGTGACTTATCCATAAATATGTGTATTATTCATCGTTTCCAGATAGAATTAGAGATAATAACTGGTTTACGATCTGATAGTAGGGTTCCATGCTTAGAAGCCATGACAGGGCTCTGCAGTCAAGCATCAAGCTATAGGGACTCTAATGCAGGGGTTGGGTACCGCTAACCTCCCGCTCCCACCAGGTCTGACCATTACCTGCTTCACAATGTGTACATATACCAAGACAAACAAGTACAAAAGTACATTTAAAAAAAGGGGATATAGTATTGAAATAATTAACAAGATAAAATAAGTACACTATGGTTGCAGGGAGGAAACAGTTAACAGCTCATTTGTCTCCATACAGTTAAAAGTGGGGTAAAAAAGAGCCTATATATCAATAGTTACAAAACCATGATTATAAGATATCGAACAAACATATCTATTATCTATCCTCTTGTAACAATTGTTATCAATCCAAATGTGAACTTGAAAGTAAGGCTACCTTTGGAATCTGTCTCCAGATATGTAAGAAGCCCACCCCAAGTATTTGGATAGTCTCCTGGTTTCCCCTTCAGGTTATCTGAAAAGGTTTTCTAAGCCGTTTCCCGCTGTGCCCGCTTAATACAAAATAGTGCTTTGTCCCGGAGTGGGGCTTCGAACGATAACAATAGATGAAAAATCACTTGGCCAATTCAGCCAAAGTGGATTTTGAGTCAATTTCTGAATTGTTCTTGGATCCAAGGTGGCAGCTTTAACCAGAAAGTGGACATATTTGTACTCTCGTTGGGCTATTCACTATTGTTTACATGGACTATAATGCCAAGTTAGCATCTAGCAGTTGCTATGTGCTGGGACCCGTACTATAGATTTCTAACATAACACTTTGGGGTACTCAACATTTCCTGGTTCTCAAAAGGACTCTAGGAGCTGGGGACTAGACTGTTAGTGCCCCACACACCTGATGTTCTCCCCCCCCCCCGCAGACGCTGTGTACGTGCTGTGCTACAGTCTCATTCTGCTGTCCATCGACCTGACCAGCCCCCACGTCAAAAACAAGATGTCCAAGAGGGAGTTCATCAGGAACACTCGCCGAGCAGCACATAATGTCTCCGATGACTTTGTGGGCCATCTCTATGACAACATATACCTGATCGGACACGTGGCTGCGTAGCTGCCGTGCCAACTCTCATACTGCACTGAAGATAGGACACATGTCTGAGGAGAACGGAACACTGTGGAAATGGATTCAACAATATTCACCACAACCACTGAGTCTTGGTAGAATGGTTAAGAAAAACCAATCAAATCCACCACTGCACTGCGAGAGACTCTGCTCCCAGACATGTTATTAGATTTGTATCAGAGTGTGACACATCTGAAGTGACTTTAAAAGCAAGTCACTGCAAAGAAGGAGGTTTTAAAGAGGAACCATGAAGACGAGCTCTGACACTGCACTGACGGACGGTGACTGCTGATGGGTGGAGGAGGAGCACCCCCCTCCGCCTGTCACATGCTTTCCTATTGGACAGCTGCTTTACGTTCACTAGTAGGACAAACTCCGGCTATTGCTTGTAGGAAGTGGCACTGACGACCACTCACTAATATCACTAACCAGCGGGACTCATGACGGAGGTGCCTTGGAGCTCTACGGCTGCACCTTCATCCACCATGCAGCCGGAACACGCAGAAAGCTAGCTGGAACAGCTTTCTGGGGCTCATACTACATCTTTCTCTTTTCAGTTTTATGACAAAATGAACAACACAACACTTTCATGCAATAATATGTTCATAATGTTATCCTAATCTTACTTACTTTTTTAAAGATGTGCTTGTATGTGTTCCAAGATAAAGGCGTCAAACTGCTCGGACCAAGGTAAAACAAGAGGTTTCAGTCGGCTGAGTGTCACCGATCAACGCCTACGCCTGCCATATAGGGCTGGTCCACTCTCAGGAATATTCCAATGTAGGATATTCAAATCTAAAATGCAAATGATGATGATGCTAAGGTGATGGAAGGAATATGAATCAAGCATTAAGTTTGTTATAGTTGTACATTTAATTCTTGTTAATTTAGGTTATTTTACATTATAATTAAGTCAAATACATGTTTCTTTTCTCCTGGGGAGAATGCCACACTAACATACCTGTCCAATTTTAAGTTTTTGTTTAAACTTGCAAAGTAAAAAAACTGACAACACATTTTAAAAACATGTACATCCTAAGGACTGCATGGATTGTCATGGATTGTTTCATGTTGCATCTCATGGTCACACATGAAAGGAAGAGTAAATAGACACTGAGTGTTTTCAGTGTGGCAGGAATCAGCTGTATGAAATTGAATGTATTAATATATACATGAAATGAGGGAAATATTTCATCTCTGTGCTTTGAAGGTGACGGATCTGAAGCAGCTGCTTGTTAGCTGCTTAAAACAAAAGTGTTTGTGAAGCGAGGGTCTGTGATGGACCTGGATCTAATTCTGCCATCGGTACCAAGGTCGTGGCGAGCGTGTAGAGATGACAAAGTGAAGTAGAACAGCAGATGTTTATCAAGTCATCCTGCAGTTCAGACGCTCGACTGGTCACACGTGGACAGAGCAGTACGTTGTATAAGGCTCATGAAGTTCTTGGTGTTGTTAACACACACACATATTAAGCCCTCATTACCACCGCTTTAGCGTCAGTTACTGAAGTCCTGGCCTTCAATTTATATCAAGAAGATATTGCTGTCAAGACTTAATGGCATAATCCATCAATTTAAATGAGATATGTGGTTATAATGACTGTCAAACACTGCAGCTGTAATCCTGTCAAAAGCACTGTCATTCGTCCAGACATGACTGATCTCAAATTATGAATGTGTCATCAACAGTGCACAGTCATGGGAACATCTGATTTTTTTAACACTATAATAAACAGGTGTTAAAGTAATAGGTAAAATATATGTGTAGTTAAAAATGATGGATCACTCGTGTCAGTGCAGGAATATGTGTGATTAGTTTTTAATGGATTGGTTTTTGCAATAGTGAAAGTCCATGACATCTGGAGGGCAGCACTTCAATACAGAAGAGACGTGGGCATCTGTTGAAAATGGAAGTGTACAATAAACTCGATTGTGTACATAATGATGGCTTCTAACATTTCAATATGAAAACATATTTTCAGCTGCACTGATTCCCATCAGACCTGAAAGTAGCATGCAGTCCGCTGAGTCCCAGCAGCTAGCATGTAGCCGTAGCTAACAGGGAGCAGGAACAGCAGACAGACATTTTTAAAACCTCTATTTTTTTAATGAAGTGTTTATATCCTAACCTAGATAACTAGTTGCAATTTGTAACAAACATGAATTTGTGTCTTTTTTTCAAAGTAAATTCTGTTAGGATTCTCTGCATTAGATTGTAAAATCTAATGGTTATACTCGGGGAAAAAGTATTTTATTGGAGATATATATTATTGCTGATGGTGCACACTGACTTATAACCATAATGTTATTGTTTTCTTTAATTGATCTAGGAAACCCACGTCCTGTTGTGTTGTTTTCTTTGTGGTTACTAGAAGACTGTATGACTGACACAATGTACTGAGGAAGTGTTCTAAATGGCCTCATTAAAACAGGGCTTCATTTGACTGATGTTCCAGACAGCTGCTCTTTCTGCATACGGCCACGCTACGAGAAGGAGAAAAGAGTCAGTGATGTTGCAGCTGTTCAACAGGACATGGTGGATGTGTTCAGAGATGTTGTGATGGCAGACAGTGAAGTAGTCAAATACATTGGCCATATGAACAGGAAGGACTAAATGGTTCAACAGAATCCATCGACCTGACAGCAAGAGATGATATTAAAGACACAAGAGAGATTTGGAACAAAAAACCTGTGTCCCAGGAATAACTGGTGGCCATTTTTCCTGGTGCTCAAAGTTGTGTGTGTGTGTGTGTGTGTGTGTGTGTGTGTGTTGTGTGTGTGTGTGTGTGTGTGTGTGTGTGTGTGTGTTGTGTGTTGTGTGTGTGTGTGTGTGTGTGTGTGTGTGTGTGTGTGTGTGTGTGTGTGTGGTGGGTGTGTGTGTGTGTGTGTGTGTGTGTGTGTGTGTGTGTGTGTGTGTGTGTGTGTGTGTGTGTGTGACATCAAACAGCCAAAAGAGTAAATCCTCTTCAGACACAATATGACCTCTGACACTTGACCTGTGTGTGTGACTGGGTGGTGATGTGTTATGTATTGCCAATGAAAAGAGAACGGGGTGCAGAGATACACACACACTCACATTCTCAAGGGGTTCCACAAAGAGTGACAGCTCCTTCTAACCCTGTGTATATGTGAAAACATATCAGCAATGAAAGCGAGACTTGTGAAGGGGAGAGCAGCAGCTCTCGTGTTAGCGGTGCTGGGCAGGGTGCATTACAGGTCCCTTTGTGCTGCGATACTGAACAACAAGCATTTGAATGATTTCTTATGTTATTCATGCACATTCGTTTAGCTTCTTTTGACTGTCCAAATATCCAAACCATTACATTTCCTTTACAGTAGTTACATAATTGTGCAACACATTTATTTAGTTTTTAAATACACTTCTGTGGAACAAGTTGAATTGAGAAAAATGAAATTCCCCCCATACAGCTACATCTGAAACGGATCTGAGCCAGCAGCCACTGTGGAGCTTCTCTTCAGGGATGTGCCCGCAGTTATCCATATTATTTATATTGTATTATATTTATATGGAATTATCTCCCTTGAAAAAGAGATCCTTGATCTCAATGGGATTTTCACCTGGTTAAATAAAGGCTCCAAACAATTATATTGATATGACTTTTTCAGTGATATGCTCTGCGCCGAACCCAGGGACTGTAATCTAAAGCGGTTAAGCACATTTATGATAGAAGAGTTGTTTAAGTAATGTTTTGTGACCATATCATTTGCTCCGTCAACCGGAGAATACCAGACAGTGTTGGTAACGTGTCCTGCAGAAACATGGAACCCAGGCGATAAAGCATGCGATAACATCAAGTGAACCTCTTAAATCATTTCCCCTTGATGTCTGTTTGTATTAAATAAGTTTGAAGAAGCCTGTAGAGTCTGACAGATGTCAGAGCATGTGATGTGGTGGAGGCAACGTGGGCTGAATGTATTTATCTGTAATATGTGTTATTAAAAAATGAAATAAATAAGGATCAGCAGCAAAAGAAAAGCGTTCGCCCCTGCTGCTACTGCTTACCCAAGGTGGGTCTCAGAGAGAGCATGACGATGATGATGATGAAGAAGGGGCTGCTGTTTATTTAGTCCAGCTCAGACCGTGGCCCAGCTCGTCGTCTGGTGGCGTCCCAGTCCAGAGAGCTCACTTAGGCCTGATGGAGATGATGGATGGCCTCCTGAGCCCCAGAGCTCTGCACTCCATCAGCAGAAACAGCCGCTGACACACACACACACACACACACACAACACACACAACACACACACACACAACACACACACACACACACACACACACACACACAACACCACACCACACACACCAACACACACCCACACACAAGTCACACAGTGCTCCCCTAAGTCGCACCGCAGACACTATACAGGTAATACTGTAATAATATCAGTATTGATAATTGCTATACACAGCTACATTATTGATGCGTTTTAGCAAAGACTTAAAGGGGACCTGTCATGCAAAAGTCACTTTTCTATGTCTTTTATACATAAACATGTGTCCCCGGCCTCAGGAAATAAAACCCTCTCTCTTTTCCTCCGTACCCTAATCTCTAAAAACGGGCTACAACGGAGCTGATCCAGATGTGCGTCCGATATGACGTAACATCTGAAATGTGGACCCACGGCCCAATCAGAAAGTTGCTATCAGAAACAATGCCCGACTGTTTTGGACGTAATATGGTCGGTGTTTACATTAGCATCGCTAACACTCAGAGCTAACCTGTGCTGGAGAGCATGTGTGTGAAGAAGCAGGAAGTAAAAAGGAACTCACCTTGTGGTAACCGGCAAGAGAGAAAGCCTTTGAGCTCCAGACTGTTTCAGAGAGGGTCCTTGATAATTCATGATATGGCGTTTCATCACGGCAGCATTTAGTTTAGACAGTAGCTGCCGGGTCCCGCATGACCCCTCCTTTTTTTTTTTTATATATATATATATTTTTTTTTAAAACTGTAAATCATCCCTTTTGAAACAGGAAGTGAAATAGAGGGATATGAGGCATGGCTAGAATGGGTGATCTGTTTGGTATTTTGTAGACATGTTTTTTATATATTTGTATATATCTGAGACCTATGCTATTGCCTACATATAGCATGATAGGTGACCTTTAAGATTTATTTGAAGATGTAGAAATAAAAAGAGAAGTTTCAGCCTCTCCTGTAATGTGTTCTACTCCATATGATTGTACATATTAAATTCTATTAAATGTTGTAAAAAAATGTTTTACATAAATAAAGGTACATATATTGTCCATAGCCCTTACACTACAGACACAAATTAGTGCTCTGAAAAAATAAGACTTGTAAATGCGCATTAACATATTTATTTGAACATGAAATCAAATTATTTATTTTTGACAAATGTTATTTATATTCATTATAGAAAATGTTAAACCTGTTCTGCTAACTGTTGCTTCAGTTGCTACAAGCTCATGCTGTGCAGCAAACATGGTTTGAACCCACAGAACGAGGTCTGCCTCCCCAGCACTGGAGACCGCTCTCTTTAAATGTGCTTTTAGAAAATGACAGCTTTTCAGAAAAACTAGCATTTTTGATTCTACTGTGCCTGTTAAAAAACAAAGTGGGGCTTCAGTTTTGCACTGAGCGCTCTAACGGGAGGCAGGAGTCAGATTTATGGTGTTGGCCCCTGCATCTGGACATGTGTGTACAATTGGAGACAGAATGTGTCTACTTTATGGAATGGTGTACCCATAAAACAATAGGTTTTAATGTTTCACTTCAAATGAGGCTTACTGTCCTTAAAAGAAATGACATTTGAAAAAAAGGATCTTAAAGGATTCAACAAATCTAATATTTTCTTTCAAATTATTTTAAATGTCAATGCTTTGGATATGGAATACATATCACTTGAATTGATTGAACTTTTTTAAGAGAGCTTTGGAATGCTGATTTCAGAGCAGCTGTTCAACAGGACATGGTGTGTGTGTGTGTGTGTGTGTGTGTGTGTGTGTGTGTGTGTGTGTGTGTGTGTGTGTGTGTGTGTGTGTGTGTGTGTGTGTGTGTGTGTGTGTGTGTGTGTGTGTGCGTGCGTGCGTGCGTGCGTGCGTGCGTGCGTGCGTGTGTGCGTGTGTGTGTGTGTGTGTAAGACAGTGAGGATGTTATTTTAATAAATAATGGGGAAGCTAAAATATTCCTCAAGTGTGTTTCTGTTATGTTTCTTATGCATTCTGTGAAAGAATAATAAAAGGTGGAGTTGCTATTCTGTTCAATGATTCCCTTCAATGCAGGAAGACATCTTATGAAAACTTTGATTCTTTTGAATATGTGGCCCTTCAGCTGAAATGCTCCTCTCGAGCTCTGTTCCTAAATATCTATAGACCACCCAAATACTGTGCAGCTTTTTGATGACTTTACTGAACTGCTGTCTATAGTGTGTATTGACTTTGACCGTCTAGTCATTGTTGGTGATTTTAACATCCATGTTGACAACCCCCAGGACAGAGGGGCTACATAACCGTTTTGTGTTTTGATAGCTATGGACTGACTCAGCATGTGACGGAGCCCACGCACAATAAGGGGCACTCTGGACTTAATTATCTCAAAGGGTCTGAATATCTCTAAGGTTTGGTGACTGATGTTGCACTGTCTGACCATTCCTGTGTTTTCTTTGAGAGCTCTATTTCAAGACAAAGAAGTGATATTTAACTGAAAATACTAGGGAAATGTTTACTCAGAATTTTTCTTCCACACTTGCCCCTGCTAACATCTCAGTAAATGAGCTAGTGTGTTATAAAATGCCATTGCTCCAACTAAGTAAGGAAGTGTCTGGCAAGAAAATATCTCCATGGAGAAAGGCCATGACCGTGAGAGCAGAAAAAGAGAAATGTCGAAAAGCTGAACGCAGGTGGCGAAAAACAAATCTCCAGGTTCACTTTGAATCTATAAAGAGAGACTTGGCCTTTAACTTTGGAATTGAAAAACGCATGACAATCGTTCTTCTCTGACATCATTACCAAAAACAAAAACAACGCACGTGCCATGTTTGCTACCGTCGACAGACTAACTAACCCCCCAGTGTCAGTAGCCTCTGAATTTCTATCCACCAGGGCGTGCAGATTCTGCCTTCTTCACTGACACATTCAGAAAATCAGACAAGCAGTCAGTGCCTCTGCATCAGGTACAGCACATGTGTTATCTCTGTGTCCACTTAACATCAATTCAGACTCATGACACAATTCCATCAGATTAATGATAACAACCTAGAGGACATTATTCAACTTCTGAAGTCCTCCTCTGCTGCCTTGATATTATTCCGACAGGATTTTTCAAAGATGTTTTTCGTTGCATGGCCTCAGATCTACTTCATCTAGTAAACAAATCTCTCACTCAGGTATTTTTCCACAGGCCCTGAAAACTGCAGTCATTAAACCGCTCTTAAAAAAGAATAATCTAGATGCTTCAGTAATGAACAATTACAGCCCGTATCAAACCTCCCATTTCTAGGTAAATCATTGAAAAATTGTTTTTCAACAGTTGAGTAATTTCTTGCATTTAAATAACTGTTTGGATGTGTTCCAGTCAGGCTTTCCTCCAAACCACAGCACTGAGACTGCTATTGTAAAGGTCTTTAAATGACCATCCACCTAACCTCTTAAGCCCTGAGCCTGTTTTTCAGGTTTCAGGCTCAAAAATGCCACGAACACAACAAAGACTATATCTTCACTTCTAAAAGGGGTAAATTAATAATCTTTTCTCTCAAGCAAGGGTACATCTGGAGTTGGATGTAGAGGTGTCAGAATCAATATAGATGTTTTTATTTTAAAGTAAATTCAGATGGACACAGTAAAAACATGTAAATTCTAATGTCCGCCTAAAAAAACCTTTACTTATAGTGAAAACCCCTTGACTGATGGGCTAGTAGACTAAAAGCTTTAGGAATCCAAACTATAACATATAATAAGTACCCTGTATCAAGATTGATGCAAACAAGTGAAATCTGACCTTTTTAGAGAGTTTAGAAAAATAAAGTCCAGCGGACTCACCTCTGGGTAATTTGGGAACCATCAGTTCCATTTGAACTTTTTCACTGTAAAAATCATTTTATTACTTTGAATTATCACTATAGGTATTCATTCCATACAAATACAACTGTTGTGAAAAATAAATAAATAAAATAAAACATAGGCCTACTCTGTTATCCTCTTACAGTGAGCCTCTGAATTAGCCCCGAGCGGAAAAATGCTAACCTATTACTGCACCGAAAATCACTCTAGCTCCCTTATTACTTATCCTAGCTGCACACATCCAACACATTGTTTTATGATCGTAAAGACACAGAATCTAACGGTGCCCACCTCAACACTGAAAGATACAAACTCGCGACGTTATACAAAACAGTACATCAAAACAAGTGGCGCTAGCGCTAATGCGCTAGGCTAACATGGCTCACCTTCCTCTTTGTCTGGTCTAAACTGGTCTTCAATGGCATTAAAATGATAAAAACGATGATGTAGTTAATCTATAGGTTAATATCCAATGTGGCTGTGTCCCTTTGAAATGTTCTGATAATCTATAAGCAATAAACTGCAATTCCGTTATCTGCTGTCCGCTCTGTGCTCCATGCGCTCTGGGTCCTGCAATTCCTGCTTCCTTACGTAGTAAAACAATAAGTAAAGTCTCCTGCGTATGTACTTAAGCTGGCTGGCCTTCTTTATTACTTTACGCAGGACCATATCTCTGGAACCCATTGGTCGATTTGGGTGATTTACACCCTTTTTCTTAACCATTACATCCAATAGAATCGATGGGCAGTTCCCAAATCCACGTAAACATTACCATTACGGACATAATAGAGAAGCAAACTAAACATATCTGAAAGTACAAGCCTGGACGGCACAAAACTTTATACCCAGTATATTGCCATAAATATGATGGTGGATTATCAGTAAAAATGTCTACATGACACAAAGACATTGGATTAACCTTGAGCGGCGTTTTTATTCTGTTGAACACAACTTTTGATCACAAATCAAAAAAGGTAAGACGTAATTATTGTAATATTTTACTTTCTCTGTTCTGGCTGATAGCTCCAGGAATTCGAGGTCGTACAGTGATGACATTACATGTGGGGAATCTGTGGAGTCTCAGCTTTAAATCGTATATCTTGTTTGTGCAGTTAAGATAGTAATAAGGGCATTTCTACCGTGAGTTCTGTGTAAAAGAGCGTTAGCATTAGTTAGCATTTTTTCGCTCAATGCTAATTCAAAGGCTTTGGTGTTACTCTTGTGGTTTTTTTAGCTAACACTTGTTCTTATTGTCAGTTAGCGGAGTTTCTTACCTTTAAAAGGGTATGAAACATTAATAGTTTCATAAATGTTAAGAAGCCCTGAGACATGGTCTCGTAAAAAAATGGTGGGAGGGGTCCACTGGGGGGACCTTCGGGCTTAAGAGGTTAAACACAGACAGTGGCAGAACTTCAGTGTTAGTATTATTAGATCTCAGTGCTGCCTTTGACACTGTTGACCACAGCATATTACTAGACCAACTGGAAAACTGGGTGGGACTTTCGGAAACAGTTCTAAATTGGTTTAAATCCTACTTCAAGGACAGAAACAACTTTGTTTCTATAGGTAAATATGACATGTGGGGTACCTCAAGGCTCCATCTTGGGGCCTCTTCTCTTTAACATCTACATGCTACCACTGGCTCAGATAATGAAAAACAACTAAATAAGTTACCATAGCTATGCGGATGACACACAAATTTACGTAACAATTTCAAGTGCATTGAACAAATCAATGACTGGATGTGTCAGAACTTTCTCCAATTAAACAAAGATAAAACTGAGGTAATGGTTTTTGGAGCCAAGGCAGAACGTTTAAAAGTTAGCGCTGAGCTTCAGTCTGCAATGTTCAAAACAACAGATAAAGCCAGAAATCTAGGTGTAGTCATGGACTCTGACCTGAGTTTCAACAGTCACATTAAAACAGTTACTAAATCAGCCTACTATCACCTAAAGAATATATCTAGGATTAAAAGACTAATGTCACAGCAGGATTTGGAAAAACTTGTCCATGCCTTTATCTTCAGTAGACTCGACTACTGCAATGGTGTCTTCACAGGTCTCACTAAAAAATCTATTAGAAAGCTGCAGCTGATTCAGAACGCCGCTGCTCGAGTCCTCACTAACACTAAGAAAGTGGATCACATCACTCCTGTCCTGAAGTCTTCACACTGGCTTCCTGTGTGTCAAAGAATAGATTTCTAAATACTGCTGCTGGTTTATAAAGCACTGAATGGTTTAGGTCCAAAATACATTTCTGACCTCCTGCTAAATGATGAACCATCCAGAACTCTCAGGTCTTCAGGGATTGGTCAGCTTTCTGTCCCCAGAGTCAGAGTCAACTAAACATGGAGAAGCAGCGTTCAGTTATTATGCTCCAAATATCTGGAACAAACTCCCAGAAACCTGCAGGTCCGCTGCAACTCTGACTACTTTTAAATCCAGGCTGAAGACTTTTCTTTTTGTCGCTGCTTTTAATTGAACTATTCATATCTTAGACTGCACTGTAACTTTTATCCATGTACTTTTTCTTTTAATGTTTATTTTATTATCTTTTCTTTTTAATGACTGATTTTAAATGCCATTTTCTTAATGTCTTTCATTTTTTGTAAAGCACTTTTAATTGCCTTGTGTTGAAAAGTGCTATATAAATAAACTTGCCTTGCCTTGCCTTGCCTTATAATACAGCAGATGTGATAAAGGCCACAATACAAATGTACAGCATACATCATTTCTGGAATACTGTCTGTTAGTATTGATGGGGGAGGGACACAAATACACAATTACTTTCTAAATATAATGGACAGAGGTATAAAAAAGCCAAAATTAGGCTTAATGAGATTTGAAGATATGCAAGCTGTTTAACGCTCTGCTGAGGAAAACAAGAATACACACACACACACACACACACACACACTTTTTCTCCCCGCGAATACAAAGTATAATCCATGAACACTAACATGCATCTTGCCTGGCCTGTTCCTCTCTGTAGGAATGTCTGTTAATAGAGCCACAGTGGAGGTGGTTCAACAGAGGGAACGTGTGCATTAATCATGAAGCCTGATGGAAGGGGTTACGCAGAAGAATACAGAGCACTGCCTTTACCTTTATCTATCTTTATGTTAATCACTACAATTAACAGTCTTTTATTTCATTTCACTTTACAATATTTCATTTAAAAATCTGTTCTTGTGTATTGTATTCTACATGTATATAGACTCCTGCATTGACTTGGTCACTCACAACATTACTGCATTATTTTGCTTATTTTCTTTCTTTCTTTTTCTGGCATGTATATCATTGACTTCATCTGCATCACCTGCACATTGGCCTGCAACATCATCTGCACTATTTGATTCTACTGTTTCTTTTTGAACTATTTCATGTTTAATTGTTTAATTAGTTTTATTGTTTTATGTCCTATATATTTTATGTTGCATTGTTGGAGGAGCTCGGGACTTTCCCATTGCCATATTTACACTGTAGCTGCCTGCATATGATGGTACAGCCCTTGGACCTTTAGAAGCTGTATCAACAGCATGTGTGAATAAAGAAGTCTCTTCTCTCTGCGGCACAGAAACAAAGTGTCCCACATACTGTATACCTTAGAACTGGGAAAGTGACCTGTGCTATTTGTCAGAATCATGTTAGAGAAAAACGATTTGATATTGTAGTATACAATTCTAGGCATAGGCTAAAAGGCCTTTCTCACAGGCGTTAAACACACCTTCGGCCTCCTAAACGGCCTCTGTGAGCTGTGAGCTGAATCAAAGCTGAAGCTGCTGAAACAGAGCCATCCAAACACCGGAGGATTTACACACTCCTGCTTTCTGTCTCTCACTTCCTCCTCCTCAGTCTGCGCCCTGCTGTCAGCCCTCTGAACACAGCCTTCATCACCATTCATATTATCAGTATGAGCAGCATCAGTGTTAGTAAAGATGACTCCGAACACTCTATATGTTGCTAATGTGAATTATAATGAACAGACTGTAAATCATTCTGAGGAAAGATAGCATTGTGTATGACGGTTTTCTTTTCATTATGGGAAAACATGGGAGCTCTGACCCAGTACACACACACACACACACACACACACACACACACACACACACGCACGCACGCACGCACGCACGCACGCACACACACACACACACACACACACACACACACACACACACACCGGCAGCCAGTTATTCCTGGGACACAGGATATTTGTTCTGCTTTGAATCCAAATCGTTCTTGTGTCTTGAATGAATCACCTGTGTCTCTAGTTGAATCATTATGGCTGGCAATGGCAAATTACTCCGTCAGCTAATCGAAGAGCTTCAGCTTCAGCTCCCATTGAAACATCTGTTCCTTAAATTAATCCTGAAGTATTGCCTGGCAAAAAAGAGCTAACAAAAAATAAACAATATTACCAACACTTCCTGTCCTCTAATCACAGCCTTCATCACAAAATCATATTATCAGTATGATGAGCAACAGTGTTAGTAAAGATGACTCAGTAATGTCAATTGTAATAAGCCTCTATAGAACAACATAATATGTTTGGTTGTGCATTTGTTATAAATAGATATCACAACTTGCAACAATGCATAATTACAATATATTAAGTAACTATACATACAAAGAAACGATAAAAACACATTTTTTAAATATCAGCGGGAATACATTTAAAGATTCCATACTGACTGAGAGTGATATTAAGTTCAACAGCTCGACAATATGACCTGGCAAGATACCCACATCTAAAGAAAATACTTCTGATAATAAAATGAGGCTATTTATTTCCCTGTACTTCTCTCACTTCGATCTGCATCAGCCAATCAGCTCGCTGCTCCCTCACTGGGAGTTGGACTCAGAAACCCCCCAACTACAACACGCCTGTTTGCTATCCTGACCCAAAATGGTGGAGCGAGCTCCCCATTGACATCAGGTCAGCAGAAAGTCTCTATATGTGCTGTCGCAGACTGAAACTCACCCGCTCGTACCTGCCATTAAACCCAGCACACACACACAAAGAAAGATGGCACTTAACCCTTAGATGCGCGAGTGATGGACCCTACTCTTCCATAGGTGGGTCAAAAAGGACCCGTATTAGAATGATATGTGTTTTTATGCCATTTGTTGTCATTTTGGTTAAGAAAAATCACTTATATAATATTTAGTAATATATTTTGGTTCACACTAGAAATATTTTATATTTAATTTTTCACTATTTATAATTTTAGACTTTTTTTTACATTTTGAAAAAAACGAAAGTCCATAGAATATGCATGCGGGTCATTTTTGACCCACTTAAGTTTGGGGTAGTAATACAAAAACTACAATTTCTTCAAATGTACATTTAAAATGTGAATGGCATGATATCCAAAACATGTTTTTTGAGGAATATGAAATGATAATAAAATGTAATTACAAAGATACTTCAAGAAAACCGGGTCACAAAAGACCCACTTATGCATCTAAGGGTTAAGAGTTCAGCCCATATGAAAAGAACACCCCAGCAGCATGTTCCTGTTGATGTTGTGTCCTTGTGTTTTACTGCACTTATTGTCACTTTGGATAAAAGCATCAGCTAAATCAAATGTCATGTAATGAAATGTATTGTAATAAATACAACAGTGTCATCCCAAGGTTCATTTATCACAATGAGTTGGATCTGCAGAAAACAGTTAGTGATATCTCATTCCAACTCACACACATTGAACCCGGAGGCCCACCCTCTCAGAATCAGAATCCTTTATGTCCTGCAGCGGGGAAATGTATACGGCGTTACAGCAGCAAGGGAGTAGAATCATATATTAAATAAAAAGGCAAGTGCACGTCATTTAAAAATAATAAGTACGCCATGGAATAATATAAGTAGCAGTATTTTAAAATGTAAGTAAATATGTAAAGGTATTGAAGGTACCATTAACACATTTTAATACATCGTAAAATAATAAAGGGTCAATTGTAAATGTGTGTATATCGCACAGTTTTTATATTTACAGGCAGTGATTTTTCTATATTGGATAAAGCAAATGCCAAATGAATATACTATGGAGACCAAACAGGTATGTTGGGGAGCCCTCACTGCCAGTCAAAGTCCACCAGGAAGCAGAGAGAGGGACACATGAGAGACAGGCAGAGTGGAGGAGTGAGAGATAAAGAACAGCAAAGAACAACTTTCACAGCTCGCTACACAATCTGAACTGATCACGTCTTTCTCAGCACAGCAAGAGGAATCATTTTAAATCCTGCTCTGAAGTCAAACTGTAGTTAGTGGCATCATGAATACTGTTGAACAGTAGGGAAGTCAAATGTTATTAACAAACTGAAATACAACTGCAACATAATACATCATAAAACCATCATTGTAATGAATGTCCCAACCTTTTTCCAACACCTTACATTCCATACGTCACTAAGTTCTGAAGTTGCTGCTCATCAGTTTTAGCCATGGTGTGCACTTACCTACTTATTTGTATTCTAGTATAACTAACGTGTGCTTTTCGTCTCTATATTAATAATAAGCCTTTTCTCTTTGACCTGCCACTGTTTGCAGTAACACTGTACATGTCCCCGCTGTGGAACTCATAAAGGACTTCTGATTCTGATAAAGATGTGTATCTCCTTAAAGCTCAACATATCACGCTGAATGCAGCGGATGGAGAGTATCGAGCTGAAGCATGCACGGTGCACTGAAACGACGGAAACATGGACTTTAATTCAATAGATTATGTCAACAGATCTTACATAACTGTAAAATGACTACAACATATTAGGTTCAATGTAATATTATTGCTTTCAATTAACCTTATACAGTTGTACATGGGTAAATATGTGACATTTGTTGACATAATACATTTAATAAAAGTCAATGTTTCAGTGTTTCATTGTATGCCTCCTCACACAAGCAGCAGGCATGTTGTTTTCTTCCGTTTCCCTGAAAAAGGCATTGCTACAAATTATGATTCATAATTTCCCCGAGTCCGCGCGTATGGATGAGAGAAGCTGAATGCGCGTTGTGTTGGGGCTCAGCAGCTGCTCCCCACATGCAGCCCCTCTGAGCAGCAGCGCTGTCCGGCTCAGAGCCACACTCAGCAGCAGCTGGCGGAGCCACGCAGCACGAGCTGAGACGCGGCAAATGAAGAGTTATAGTTCCAGAAGACAGACCAGGACATGACCGCTGTTAGATCGCGTTTTCTCTCTGTCGGCCGTGTCCGTCTGCTGCTAGATTTACTGCTTCCAGGACAGCACAGAGCCGCAGCTTATGTTTTCATCACAGACACAGGAAGGAAGGAGGAAATTGAACGAGGTGAGCACTGAGCGTTATGTGAATGAAAAAGATCCTGTGATGAGGCTGAATGGAGAAGAGAGCTGATGGTATCGATGGAGGACTCTCTTTGTACACTGAGAAAAACAAACGTTGCGTTTAATTAAATGTAGCATGTTAACAGATTTCACAGAACTGTATTGGGTTAGTTGAAAGCAATGCTATTAAGTTGAACCTAATCTTTTTATTTTAACTTCACATTATTGCTTTCAACTAACCTAATACATTTTTGTGAAATCGGGTTAAACCCATAAAACATTTAATTAAAGTCAACATTTCAGTTTTTACAATGTCGATATTTTTCCTAAACATGCCTTTAATTTCATAAATAAATTGAAGAATTTAAATCAAATACCACATTAGAAGTATCGTGCTACAGAACCAGCACACTGCAGGATAGCAGTTTGTGAAATAAACCATATCATATCAGAAACTCCAAATGACCCAAACTAAAAGGCTCTGAGGCGGCAGCAGCAGCAGGGCTCCGGGCCAGATGGAGTGCTAAGTGGGATAAGCCGAATAATTCCTAGTTTCCACTTGGGAGAATTTCCTTCTAGCAGATCCCCTCCAGGCGGCTCTTTTGCATCACACAAAGAGTGAGTTGTGGCAGCAGAGCACTAACAGAGCTGATGGGACTGCCGGCTGAAACCAACCAACCAAAACAAGCTCTGCAGCGCGGCTTCGCGCTGATGCTAAGCCCAATGCTAAGCCCAATGCTAAGCCCAATGCTAAGCCCAATGCTAAGCCCAGTGCTAAGCCCAATGCTAGAGCACATTAGCACAGCTTAAGACAGAAAGAGTTCTGTAGAACAATGAAAGCTGAATACTGAGGTCAGAACAGAGTCCTGATGAACACAGCGACAGAAAGACTTCAAGCCCCAGCATTCATTACAACACAACTAATCACAGATCTGGAGTGTGTGTGTGGGGGGGAGAATAACGTATCAGATTCAGGTTTGTTTCCAAGGAGGTTTACACATACGAGCACGTTGCCTTGCTGTATGGTGTGCACATAGACGTCAAATAAGATGCATTGTGAGAAGAACAAACAAAAACATATGATCACATGAACTAGAAGCATATTCACATGAAATATAGATGACATCACGAGTCACTTGTTAGACGCTTCTATCCACAGCGACTCACACACTCACACTGTGGAGGATCCCACAGAGCGCTTTGGGTGAAGAGGCTCAGGGACACAACATCACATTTTATTTTAAATTTTCAAATTGTATTTATTTTGTAATCATCTTGCGAAACCCACTTTGGGAACCCTGCCTTCGAACACACTTCACTACGTTTCCTGATTACTAACAATACATTGTGTTCCCTTCAAAGCTCAATTTAGTGTCAATTAACATGTTTACGTTTATGAATCAAACGACATCAAGGACACATTCGGTCCAATACACATGTCTGCAGTATTCCTTCATATCCACATTAATATAGAAGGACTGAGTGTGCTAGCTGCTGGAGAGGAGGTCATGTGTGTGTGTGTGTGTGTGTGTGTGTGTGTGTGTGTGTGTGTGTGTGTGTGTGTGTGTGTGTGTGTGTGTGTGTGTGTGTGTGTGTGTGTGTGTGTGTGTGTGTGGGTGCGTGCGTGTGTGTGTCTGTGTGTGTGTGTGTGTGTGTGTGTGTCAGATGCAGCCATCTGTTAGGCAGCTGTGGAATGATGTCTCACTCTCTCTCTGACCCCCCCCCCCCCAACACACCGACCACGGCCGAGGTAGAGGTGCGCTGAGCTAAGTGGTGCAGAGATGCTTTGTGAGAGACAGAAAACTCTCTGAGGAGCTTAGATCACTGACAACGATTAACTTCACACACACACACACACACACACACACACACACACACACACACACACACACACACACACACACACACACACACACACACACACACACACCACACACACACACACACACCTACACACACACACACACACACACACACACACACACACACACACACACACACACACACACACGTACACACACACACACACACACACACACACACACACACACACACACACACATATACACACACACACGTAAACACACACACACACACGTACACGCACACACGTATACACACACACACACACGTAAACACACACACGTAAACACACACACACACACACACACACCACACACACACACACACACACACACACACACACACACACACACACACACACACACACACACACACACACACACACACACACACACACACACACACACAGGTACACACACACACTCCACCATGTATATTTAAAGATACTGCAGATATTTGTACTACAGGTTCTAAGGCTGCGGCCACACGAGGACGAAAACGGCTAAACGCATAGGATTAACGCAAACGCAATCGCAAACAAGCTTCCGTCCACACGCAATATTCACCGGATAGCTTCTGTCCACACGAGATCGCTCCGTTTAGCTCCAACCGCTGGAGAAGCTGCAGTACATATGCCGAGCCTGTACGTGGCGCTGTAACTTCCTCCACAAAAGCAGCGAAGAAGCATGGTTGTCATGGTTGCCCTTCTGTTTATTCTCCGCAGTGGGGGCCGAGGGAACCGGGCAGAGTTTTTCGCCAGTCAACGTGTATTAAAGTTTAAATCTTCCGGACAAAATGATAAAAGTGCCGGTCAAAGGTCTTCTTTGTTATTTTTTGAGCTTTAAAACAAATGAATAACGACTCTATATAATATAATGATAAAATACACGGAGCCTCTCTTTTTCCTCCCTCTCTTCGGACAGCGTCAGTGTCTGTCTCATGCAGCAGCTGATCCAGTAATGAGTGGCCCGGCCGACAGTAAAAATAAACATATTTATAACTAGTTTAGTTTGAGAGGTAATTAAAATAGCTAAGGGCGATGATCTGACTTGAAGTGTGTGTTTTGCTGCAGCGGGAGGAGCTGCAGGTGAGCAGAGCTGCGTGTCTCCGTCCTGTCAGATTAGACTTCACTCGCGTTTAGGTCCATATCGAGAGAAAGGTAAATAATCTGAATTCAGGGTGCAGTTTACTTTGACGCGGGGGTGAGCAGCAGAGGTGGGGAGAGGCGGGGCCATTGCCTCATCATTATTGCTGTAGATGTTGCACAAACAACTGTAGCATGGTCAATAGCGTCCGGAGCACGATAGCAACTCTGCGATCCGCCATTGTTGTTGTTGTTGGTGGCGAAACACTTCAGCAATGGCGCGGGGTAAGCGGAGGTGAGCAGAAGAGGTGGGGAGAGGCGGGGCTATTGCCTCATCATTATCAGAACATGATCGTATAGGGCGCACACACGGAGCCGTTTGACCCCCCAGAGAGTTGCGTATGCCTTTCTATCCACCTTGGGACCCGTTGTCGTTTCCTCAGTCGTTTAGTGCCGTATTCGGTCGTCCTCGTGTGGCCGAACGGTCTATATGACACTAAACAGTAACACAAACGACCGAATTCGTCCTTGTGTGGCCGCAGCCTAATACAGGGGAACTGTCAGGGATAAACCACAACGTCGTATGTGACGCATTGTGTCTCATTGTATTCATACAACAACAACACCACAATCTGTTCTGTACTGGTTCATCAAGTACAACAATTCTGTGTCCTGTGCACCGGTGTGTCCTGTCCTGTGCACCTGTGTGTCCTGTCCTGTGCACCGGTGTGTCCTGTCCGGTGTGTCCTGTCCTGTGTGTCCTGTTCTGTGCACCTGTGTGTCCTGTCCTGTGCACCTGTGTGTCCTGTCCTGTGCACCTGTGTGTCCTGTCCGGTGTGTCCTGTCCTGTGCACCGGTGTGTCCTGTCCGGTGTGTCCTGTCCTGTGCACCGGTGTGTCCTGTCCGGTGTGTCCTGTCCTGTGCACCGGTGTGTCCTGTCCGGTGTGTCCTGTCCTGTGCACCTGTGTATCCTGTCCGGTGTGTCCTGTCCTGTGCACCGGTGTGTCCTGTCCGGTGTGTCCTGTCCTGTGTGTCCTGTCCTGTGCACCGGTGTGTCCTGTCCTGTGCACCTGTGTGTCCTGTCCGGTGTGTCCTGTCCTGTGCACTGGTGTGTCCTGTCCTGTGCACCTGTGTGTCCTGTCCGGTGTGTCCTGTCCTGTGCACCAGTGTGTCCTGTCCTGTGCACCTGTGTGTCCTGTCCTGTGCACCTGTGTGTCCTGTCCGGTGTGTCCTGTCCTGTGCACTGGTGTGTCCTGTCCTGTGCACCTGTGTGTCCTGTCCTGTGCACCTGTGTGTCCTGTCCGGTGTGTCCTGTCCTGTGCACTGGTGTGTCCTGTCCTGTGCACCTGTGTGTCCTGTCCTGTGCACCGGTGTGTCCTGTCCTGTGCACCGGTGTGTCCCGTCCTGCCAGGGATGACTTTCTAACGTTGAGTTACTTAGTGAGCTGCCAGGGAGCCCGGCCATTGGTGGTCACTGTAATGATTCAAATATAGTGGTTATAGCAACAACTAATGACATATATATTTATAGTATTTGTATTTACAACACCAGTATCCGACATCTAGAAGTCCTCAGGGAAAGGTTGTGTATCACTGGCTGCAGCAACTGGAGCGAGGAGAGTGATGTGTTGCTGTACAGACCAGTATACTAATGGCTGTAATGAATATCTGTGCAGAAACAATGGCTGCACAGATATCACAGACTGCTCGTGGGGAGGAGTCTGGATCATTACTCCCCGACACTGCAGTTCCTCCCTCTGTAAAAAGCTTTTAAAATTTCTGCTCATTTAGACAGAGACAGAATGTCCCTCCAGAGAGAGTGAAGACCAAAGCAGAGCTACAGGAGGAGGACAGCTACAAGGATGCACGTAGACCTGTGGCAGTGGGTGTCAATAAGCAGCTGCTTGCTAGCAGTTGGACCTCTCTCCCTGAAGTGGAGAGGTCCATGTGTGTTTACAAATGGATGACGCTGCACAAGGTGGTCAAGAAATCAGTCATCACAGGTTCATTGACTTTTTGAGTGCTGGGAAATGGATGGGAGCGATTGCTGGTGTGATAACATTCTAATTTGAGTGTCCAAATAAAGTTATCATGCTTAAAAGGAAGCCCAAACGCTGAGCAAAAAATACTTGATGAATACTTGATTTAGGAATATGTAAAGAGTCAGTGAGCTGGCTGCTGCAGACTGCCACGGCTCACACACTCACAAGGACTCAGTGCCTCACAGCTCAGGGCAACAGCAGCACTGATCCGTGCACAACGTTAAAAAGACTAGTCCTTAATCTCCACATGAAATAACCTGATGTTCAGCTTCAGTCTTTCCACCTCAGTGTCATCAAAGGTGTGGAACGGCTACGTCCAGGTGCAGCTATACTCAAAAGAGACAATTGAGCCAACGTCATACCAAAAAGAAACCTCCTGCAGCAACACACGTCGTGCCAATTGTTTACTCAAAATGTCACTGAATTGTATTAATAACAACAATAACTGTGTGCTCTGTAAAGGTGAGTTCAGGTACAGGTTCTCTGGTCGGTCCGTTCAGAACCCGAACAGAGCCAGACCCCTGGCGCTGGACCAATCCACTGCAGCTTCCTGTTGGCTCAGAGTGTTACAGGGAGATCATCGGTCTGAGCAGGAAGACGTGTCGAAGAGAGGAGAACAGTATTTGGCACGGTGACCTGGAAACACCAACGGTCCTCACCGGCTGGAGGATGAGTGTCTGCACCGAGAGGCTGTGGTACTCAAACATAATGCTGCAGGAATATTAGATAGATGTTTCCTCCTTTCCAATTCCTGCTGCCATATTTGAATGACTGCATCACGAATAATAATAATAATAATAATAATAATAATAATAATAATGCTCATGAATAGTTCTCCTTCTCCTCCTCAGCAGATGGCGGCCTCTGAAAGCACACGTGTGATTTGTGATGTTAAATGCATTTAACTTGCGTTCACTTTACAGCTGGTGCCATGATTGTCCTGTATTGTATTGATGTCTCCAATTGGCTCAAGTGTTGCAGTGATATTCGCTTAAATCCGAGAAACATTTCTTTTTATGTTTTTATGAAACACTAATTTACAGCTAATTGCACTTTTATTCAAACACTATTAGAAAAGAAAGTCCTAGTTCATGGCCGTGAGGTTTTTAACCAATGGAGTTTGCAGACAAAGAAATACTTGTGGTGTGTTTTCCCAAATAGCTTCGTCGCCGTGTGGATGTGAAAAGAGAACGGACAGTGGTGATGGGTCGTGTCCAACTTCTCTTGGCTCGTACCGGCTTCCTAGGACTGAGAGCTCCTCTCTGAAGTGCACACTGAGACGGAGTGACGCAGCCAACATACTCTGCATGTGCAGGGTACTGCTGCACATTCTGGCTGGACATACTTTTATTCTGTGTGCGTTTCTCCTTTGTGTTCACTCAGCTCAGTTTATCATGGCTTGCCTTTTCACCTGCGATGCCACTCTTTGATTGTGATTCTGTAAAGCGGATGTATTCCAGTGTCCTTCAGAGCACTTCCTTCATCACAAAGTCTTTTGTTACATCAGCAACATCTTGAACTCTTTGAGAATGAGAACAGACGGTATAGTGTACAAAGAAACAAGGTGAATGTACCCTGCACACACACACACACACACACACACACCCACACACACACACACACACACACACACACACACACACACACACACACACACACACACACACACACACACACACACACACACACACACACACGCACGCACGCACGCACGCACACACACACACACACACACACACACACACACACACACACACACACACACACACACACACACACACACACACACACACACACACACTCTAACGTTGATGGATCGCGTGTTTCCGGTCTGTCTGTCGGTGATCTGCTCAGGCGACTCATTCGCTCTCATTGCGCATGAGACCCTCCGATCGTTACACAACAGCTTACCTGCAGCACCGCGCGCGCTGGTGTGCACGTTTCCATGATTGTGTTTTCCCCTACATTTAATTTGTAATGAGCTTCAACATAGGCTCCATTTATCATCTTTACAATCATCAGCAGCAGGTAACACACACAAGCGCGCTTGCAAGCTCACACGCGCTCGCTCGCTCACACGCACGCACGCACGCACACACACACACACACACACACACACACACACACACACACACACACACGCACCAAAGGTCAACCACTTAACCCGCTTTAATCACAGGCGCCTTCAACATCAACACGGTATTATGTGGAAATCAACACCGAGACATAAACTCGCTGTCACTTCCATATTTCAGCGCGAACCCGCTCCTCACAGCCCGGCTCTCACTGCCCCGGCTCCCGGGACCCTGCCCCGGCTCCCGGCTCTCACTGTCCCGGCTCCCGGGACCCTGCCCCGGCTCCCGGCTCTCACTGTCCCGGCTCCCGGGACCCTGCACCGACTCCCGGCTCTGCTCTCTCTGAAGACCGGAGCTCGGGTTCTGCTCCCGGCTCTCCGCTCTCTGAAGTTTCATGGTGCTTTCAAACGGAATGTGATTCTTGTGTTTTTCGATAGGGTTTTTTATTTTAAAAACATCAGGTAAAATGCCACGAAACGAAATTCAAAAATATTGTAGAGTTGGCTGAATTCTCCTTGATATGTTTAATGATGATATCACAAAACACAAAGTCAACGATATCGCTCTTTAGTGTTTTAGAGGTATTTTTGGAGCGTTATCTAATCATAGATCATTTGTAAACTTAAACTGGACAATATGAAGCAATCATAATACTAACACCTTTACGCGCAGGCCAGCACATGACAAATAAATATTCAACGCAACAAAGTAATTATTTTAATACAAACGTAAAACATATACATCTATAGGCCTATTTAAAGCAGGCTAAATCAAATCACCCGTAGTGTGTTTGACCGCGAGCCTAACCCTCTATGTCCACACCTTTTTACAACCCGTTCCCTGAATGTTTTCAGACCGTGATTTGTAATAATTTAATATTCCTACAATTAAAACCTAGGCCTTGTCGCTGTTGTGAATACATGTCGCTGAACGCAGAATGAGATCTGAATGTGTGTGAAGGCCAAACAGAATCAGACTGGTCTCAGACAGATATTTAAATACACAACATGTCCAGCAGACAAACGGAAATAAAGTCGCTTACTCACCAAAAGCCCTTCTGTTGCCCTGGTTCATTTACAGAGTTGCTATTGCACGGATTATGGGATACAATCGGCAGTTTTATAAACATGAGCAACGCTGGCTTGAGAACCTGGTGTTCATTTACACTGCACTTTAATCTCCTTCAACTAAAACAGAGTGTAAATAAACGTTTACGACTGTTTTATTATTTTATTAAATCAAAGTTATTTTGGAGGAGCATTAATACAAATGATATAATTGCAGAGGCCTTCAGACCCAAAGGAAACAGCATAACAATTATATACATGGCTGCTGTTCGCGCGCATAATGCGGATCTTCTGGTATACAGATATCCCCCCCACACACACACACGCTCGCACGCACGCACACACACACACACACACACACACACACACACACGCACGCACACACACACACACACACACACACACACACACACACACACACACACACACACACACACACACACACACACTCAACTGCATATGCGCGCTCACGTAGGAAATATATTCTCCATAGTAAGGCGTGCTCATGAGCCACGTGTAAAACCATAATCGGAGCTATTTAGATATTAAGCCACTTTTAGCTGTTATTTGTCACGCGCACTCACGCAGCCTCTGCTCAGTCAGCCTCTGAGAATATGAACATGATGCTTCTGATCAAACAATGCTCAGTGCTAATACTGACAAGCTGAATTTACAGGCACTCTGTTTTTGAGGAGACTTTTTCTGAGAAGCAGACTAAGATCTGACATGCACAATACAATTAACATGTGTGTCACTTTAAATGACCCAGCAGCAGAATGGATTAACAGAATATTAAAACCCGTCTTACTTTGATTCTATATTTACCCTTCTCTCTATCCATCTGTTCTCAGACAGCGGCAGCATGTTGCTGCAGGGTGCCGCTGTCTGAGGGTCTTACCTTCAGGGCTGCTGTCAGAGTGGAGCCAGAGCAGAGCGGCCTGCACACTGACACACCGCGGACACACACTCCACTAGAGCACAGGCACCGAGGACGCAGTCCCCCACACGTCAGAAATGTTTCAATGTTCCCAATTCAAACCCCTTTAAACCCTTAGATCATTCACATGTAATTCTCTCCATGAACAGCATGTAGATGTTTACACCGGTGATACATGTGATGGATTGTTACAGTAACGGAAGTGTTTGTCAATCACAGGCAGATGGTCTTGTTATTTCATTTCATTTGGATTCTTATTTATTATTGCTGTATTCCTTTACTGTGATATTGTCGAAGAAAAGTTATATTTCAATTCACCAACTTGTATTTGTATTTGCACGACTCTGCACAAATGGCTGCTGATTGTTATTTGTAGAACACATATATATTTGGAAGAGTTGCAGCATTACCTTGGCGCTTATCCTCACAGCAGAAACAAGGAGCACCCTGGTTTCACATGGAAATGAACTCAAAGCATTCACGTCATAAAAATAATAGCAAAATTATGACTTTTCTAAATATTGTAATTACATTTCAAGTTAAAATGAGTATAGTCATTTATTGATTCTTAATATTAACAATTTGGAGTTATTATTACTAATACTTTTACAAACTCTCTTTTACTGAATAATATTATTGTGTGTGCGTGCGTGCGTGCGTGCGTGCGTGTGTGTGTGTGTGTGTGTGTGTAAGGGATATCCTCTCGGCCTTGGGAAAAAATATGCGTGCGACAGACTGACAGAAAGCAGACTGTGGCACAGAGCTTCCTCTCAACTAATGAATTCCTGATCACATTCACACACACACACACACACACACACACACACACACACACACACACACACACACACACACACACACACACACACACACACACACACACACACACACACACACACACACACACACACACACACACACACACACACACACACACACACACACACACACACACACACACACACACACACACACACACACACAATACTTTTTAGCTGCAAGACCTCTGACCTTAGTCAGGGAGACTTTCTTTTGAATCAGATGTTGCTGGAAACGATAATAGTACGCTCCAAGACTACAGTGTTTTTGTCTGGAACAAACACCTTTACTGTATTCTGTTTTTCTGTTGGATGGAAATATAAATGTTATTTACAACTCTGCACTATCAATGCACAGCAAACAGAAACACACTGCGTTTTTCAAACCCACTGTTTTTATTAGTTTTTTTTGTATTGTATTCCAAATGCAGAAATTGTCAAATGTGATTACATGCTGGTAGAGCATGCTAGGCATTTATACATGAAGGAAGACAGATGGTCTTCACGTGCAGAGGCTTCAGAAGCGGCTCAGAGTGGCCCATGCTGTGGACATGTGTGACCAGCAGGGGGCAGACTGACCTGCTTCTTAAATCCATGATATGCTGGAGGCAGGCAGTTGAAAACACTGCTGTCATCACCATCCCTCCTACTGCAGCTACTAAAAACATATCTCACAAAAGTATTGAAGTAATTCCATAATTGAGATGAGGACCCTCTTTCTAAACACCCTCATTTTGAATTAATGTAATGAACACTGATGTAATGTGCCTCTTTCTTTGAAAAAAAGATTCAATAAAGTTGAGGGGAAAAAACGACTACACAGACACAGTTACTGTACCTGTACTGGTACACCGTGCGCTCCACTGCCCTGCCTCCGTCACCCTGCTGCCCTGCCACTGCTGCTCCGAAACACACCTGCACGTCTCTCTATCTCTGCGTGCACGACCCACTCACTTCGGTCCGATGCCTACCAAGTCCAGTTGGATTCCCTCTCGGTCTCTCTCCATGTTTCCAGGCAAAATGCTGCAGGAAAGAAACATATGAAGACTCAGCATGTTAGCATATTTCTTTTAAATCCGGACAACTCAAAGCATATTGTTACTTGGCCATTTGGAACAGTCAACAACAGGAGCTAGGATCAAATGGTCGTGCATCTTTTTAAACTACTTGTGTGGTCAGTTTAACTCAGGGTTGTGGTTCAAAAGGGTTTTCATTCCCAGAATAAGACACGAGCATCGCTTCATGGACTTGAGTAAAAGACAGACCATTGTTCCGCCACAGGGAACCAACAGAGGCATCTCTTTTTAGAAAGTGAACCATCTCCACTCTATGGCCGTTCATATGGCAATATCCGGAGCATAACATGCACTTCCTGCACATCTCTTCCTCTCAGGAGTGCTGAGACATTGCAGGGAAAGCATTTAGCTTTGGTGGGGGGGCGATCCATCCTGTCACCCATTGGTGCTCCCAGACACTGCCCACCTAGCAAGCTGAACACACACCAAGCAGGCAAAGTGTAACATCAGTCTGAGTTCCACGTCTGTAACCTCAACAGTTCCACGCAGTATCTCCACACCTTCAGTATGTTCCGG